>NW_007726789.1:417759-500188 GCF_000696425.1 Galeopterus variegatus | reverse complement strand
GCCCCCCTTTTTTTTTTTTTTTTTTTTTTTTTTTTTTTTTTGTCTTTTGTCTTTTTCCGTGTCCGGCAACGGATCGCAACCCTCAGTGTTGCCCCCGTACCGGACCGGGGACCGGCAACGGGGTTGCTCCCGCGCCTCGCTCAGCCAGTGAGCGGGAACCGGTCTGTATGTGGGATCCGAACCCTCGGGCGGGAGCGCCGCCGCGCTTCCCAAGCAGCGCACTTATCCAGTGCGCCACCGGGCCAGCCCAGAAGCCCCACTTTTTTAAAAAATGAGAAAATTCATGCAGAACACTTTGAAGAACAATAAAGCTACCACAATTTGCAATATGACAATTAAGTTAAGTGACATCTATATCCTCTTTTGCATAATCAATAAGTACTTTTTAGGTGAAAATGAAATACCTCAGAGGAAAATTTAACTCGGATGTCCTTGTTGCAGTTTGGCATTACTGTGGCCATCAACTCAATAGGCACTGACTAAGTTCTCACATTGTGCTCATCGACAAGGCATATTACAAGTGGTAGGAGATATGGCCCTTACAGTCAAGGATTTTACAGTCTTTGAAGAGAGTGGTTTGTATGCAAAAGTAAAATAAAATGACACAATAGTGAACTAAGCATTTGAGCATGTAGTGCAGTCGCATTTGATAAGACGGAGTAAAATGCTGATGTTGAAATGATCCTGAATAACCACTTCTCACCAGTATTTTGTTTTTATTTGGATCACCCATTCCAATCCCCTAACAGAAAAAAAAAAAATTACACAACTTGAAAATAATATTCTTATAGTTGGAATATAAAAATCAAGAATGTTGGGAGGAATGATTCTTAAAATTAGCTATACTAAAGGAAAAATTATATATATATATTTATATATATATATATATATACATACATATATTTATATATATATACATACAAAAATTATATATATATATACATATATATATATTCCAAATCCCTGATCTAGCAATTTTTAACCTCAATAAAAAGGACTATTGCTATTCAGTAGTAACTGGAGATTCTGATTGAGTTATGCCTCCTAGAGGGAGAAATTATGAGAAACCTAGATATAAAATACTGATATCTTTATGGTCTGGAAAAAAAAATGTGTTTGGGTAATTCTAAGGTACAAGTGGGTTGGAAACTATTTAGAATATTTCCTCCCTCATTCAGCAAATTTTGGATTTCCAATATATATCCCAGAAGTCATATCCTCTAAATGAGTAAATAATATAGGCACAACTTTTTTAAAAAGTGTCTTGTTGTACCTAAGTGCACTGCAGGACATCTGGCACATTTCATTCTGAAATGATGTTTATCCACAGAAACGCCATCAGTGGAAGATGTATTGAAAAGCTGAAGGTCTATTAAGGGAGTATGGGACAGCTGCATACATTCTATAATCTGTATAAGGCCATGGAAATGACACAGCAATACCCCATCTGTGGCTTTGGTTTACTGAGCCTTGAATAAAAATTCAAGATCAAACTTCACTTAAAGAAAAGAAGAATGATAAAAGAAAACTGGTATTAATGGGCTCATATATAAAGGTCTGTCACTGTTATCTTTCCTCTTAATATAAAAATATTTTGTGGATCTCTATACCTTTAATAAATACTAATACTATATATTTACCCCTTAATGTTATTTGAAAAACTTCTTGTGGAGAACTACAATTCACACTCTTACAATTTAGGCCATTGTGAATAGGCTTAAAACTCGCAGAAGCACTAGGAAGGGGTAGGGCAGATGTTGTTCATACTTCCCTATTTGGCCCTGCCAAGTCCTTCATTCTGGACCTACAATACACAGCCTATTCAAAATTCAATGTCTCTTAATAGTGATTACTAATCAAGCTGATTTATGTGGTAGTTTAGGAGGTGGGGTCATTCTTTTTTTAGTGGTGTTGTTTCTAAAGAAAGTTTAATGCTCACAAAAGCCTCAGATTGACAGCTCCACAAAATGGAAATTCACAGAACAGAAGTATCACATGCTAGGGGGATACAGCCTCCCCTTATGCTAACCTTCCAATTCACAATTTCAACCTGCAAGGATCTGCCACCAAATTCAAGAGATTAATTCAGTCCCTGTGCCCATTCAATCCTTTGCCAATAAGGAGGCCAATTAGTTTCAACTACACTGGTTAGTTTACTTCTGCCTTTATTTTTTTCTAATGGGAGCATTTTCTCTCCATCATTTGGATGATTATGACCCCCAATTCATTGCAAGTTACTATGAAATGGCTGTCAATCACTGTAAACTACTGCCTAACACAAACCAAGGCTTGAGGTGAAAAGTTCAGTCATTAGCTATTGAAACCATCCAGCTCTCCATTGTGGTGGATTTTGCACTGCACATATGAAAACAATAATGATAATAATAATATTAATAATAATAAAGTTGAAATCATATTGCAAATCTCTATTTAAAAATAACATAGTCAACTAATTAGCAAGTCTAGTTAGTCTCAGTTAACATCTAGTCTAAAAAACTCATCAACTCCAATCCCTCGTTAACCCATGTCTACTTTTTTGCATTCATAAAATAAACATATTTCAGAAAAGTTATATTTCTGTCAAGAATTAAAATATGCACCCTATTGATATATGACAAATTTCATTTTGGGCTATATTTCTAGAAAATAAATTCTCAGTAATGCTAATAAAAGTGCAATGTAAAAAAAAAGAAAGGTAAAGACATAATTCTGGATTCTTTAACTTGACAAGTAGAAATACCCTATGCAAATATGATGTTACTAACTCTAACACCTGAACTCCAAAGGAAAGTATAGAGATGAAAGAATAAACAAATAAATTGTAATAGTAAGCCACGTATGTTTAGGTTTTTAATTTCCCCCCAAAAGAAGAAATATATGAAGTAACATTTTAATTCTTCACTGTCATTTATTTCTGTCAATGAGCTAACAAAGTGGGTTTTAATAGTAGAAAGGGGAACAAAGAGTCCGAGGCGTCTAAGGGAAGGGGTTGTATACAATGAAGGAAGAAACCTCATAGAGAGGAGAAATTGATGCTGAAGGCTTCTGCTGATGACATTTCCTTGGTGAATAAAGCATCTACTATGCCGCTAGTGCTCCACTTGGCACAGGCTAATGTGACTTGCATACGCCAAAATAAACAATGGGTCTCAAAACAACAGGCTGGCAATACTAGGTAGAAAATTGAGACTGTGATATTTGGTAAACATATAGATACATATATATGAGCAATTCATATTTATTTTCACTAAATTAAAAATTTTTCAAGTTTCTTTTATTTTTTTCTCTGAACTGCATATTCGGGGTTCACAATAACTCAAGTTTTCTCTAGTCTACCCCTAGAGGGCAGTAGAGAAGATAGAAACATTGTGGTTTGTAGGCTAAAAAGGCAGGGGAGGGGCTGGGGGTAGAAATTTAAAACGAAGCAAGCAAATTTGTCATACAGAATTTTCAAGGACTGAGAGCCACTTTTATGTGTATAAACCCTCACAAAAGTACTTGGTTTTTCCGAAAACCAAAAAATTTAATACTATTTCTACTACAGCCTACTACAAACGTAGTTATCAGTACTTAGAACAACATCCAGAAAGTATAGCTTAAAGAGGAAAAACTCCAACCCAAAACCACTCAAAACAAAAACAAAAAAACTTGAGTTAACATGAATAACATTGCTTTTAAAACATTCAAAACTTTACAGTGTGACTATTTATACAAACACCTCTAAAGTTAAAATAACCACTGACAACCACAGACGTTAATACACAATAAATCTGGTTTTATTTTTAGGCATGTATTTAGATGGCATTTACACATTTATAAGGATTTTTAAACTCTTTATTTTGACAAGTTTTAGGCTTTTTAAAAAAGTTTCGAAAATAGTGCAAAAAGTTCTATATACCCTTACCCTGCTTCTTCTAATGTTACCATCTTATACTTGGCCATTGTACAATAATCAAAACCAGGACATTGACTTTTGCACAATAATGTTAACTAAACTACAGACCTTTTCAAATTTCTTCAGTTTTTTTCACTTATGTCCCTTTTTCTGTTCTAGGGTACTAGCCAGGATCCCACATTGCATTTAGTTGTTATTTTTCCTAAGACTCCTCCAATCTATAATCATTCCTTGGTCTTTCCTTATCTTTTATGGCTTAGACACTCTTGAAGTTGTGAATTTTGGCAAGAATACCACAGAAGGGGTATTGTGTCCTGTTCAGTACATCATATCAAGGGATTCACGTTGTGAGTAAACGTTAAACTAATTATGTTAACCTTGATAACTTGGTGGGTAAGGTAGATTTCTGAGTTTTTTAAAGCTAGAAACTTTATTATATCCTCTTTCACATAAAAATACACAGCCTTTTAGATTTGAGAACAAAAGCTTCTACATTACCAGAAAAAAAAATGGAAGAGCCAAGCTAGTGACTCAATATATTTCTTGAGAAAAGTATGTGCTAAGCACTATACTAGATGGGTTTCTTAAAAGGGGGAGAAAAAAGATTTTACTTATGTAAATGTTATTATTTATATTTGACTTTTTTTGTAAAACCTAAAAGCTCTTCTTAAATATAAAGATAAATGTCCCCTCAGATGACTGCTACATTTGCATTATATTGCTCCATTTATGGTGCCTTTTGCCTGCTTGCTCTCCCAGGTCAGCTCAGGACTGTCCAGAACCAGAGAATGGAGAAAAGAGAAATTCGACTCACGTTCTCTAAAGTCCCCTTGTGTAGTATTGTCATAGTAGAACTGGAGAGAACAGTTCAACTGAAACTGCAATAGTAGGTTGGCTCAAGATACCCCAAAATAGCCCTTAGAGATATAAAGTGGGTGTGAGACATAAGTTCTGGGGTGCTGGAAAATCTCTGCGAAGATGCCCAATAGCTCCTTTGGGCTATGTCAGCAATCACTGCCCTCTCTAGTCCTCCCGGGTGCTTCCAGTGGAATCACTGTCTCCCATGTTCTTTATTGTCCAATCCTAATGTAATGTCCACTGCAAAGCATGCCCTGACTTCATACAATCCACATCAGAAAGAAGCAATAGTTCCTCCCATTACAGTTTCACATCACTTCCTCCCCTTCCATTATTCTGGCACTTATTTGGGGGTATCCCTTTTCCTGACTATGTTGTGAGGGCTTTAAGGATATGAATATGGGACATACTTACATTTGTTTCTCCAGTGCCACCAAGCACTGTACCTGTTGATACTCAACAAATGCTTGCCATGGCATATAGCGGTTCTTTGGTTACACATAGTTTAATCAATTTGGGATATTAGAGAAGATTCCTTTAGCCCTTGTGAATAGGATAATATTGAAAGAAAATCCAAATGGAACAGTCAAATCATCTGAGGCTTCGAAAAGTAAAGATAAATAAATTTCTACACAATATTTCTTTTAGTTTTGTTTTTTTTTTTTTTTCTTTCCGGTAATCTTAATTTTAAAGTCTCACAAAAGCATGGCAGGCTTTGTTCCACTTGAGATTCAATAGAAAATCAAGAATAGAAAGGATGAAAGGTAAAACCAATTTGCATTAGCTATTAATTATAGAGGTTAAAGAAAAATATGTCTTCCTTCTTTAAGTATATCAATATACTTCTTTAATCAGGTCAAAAGCTGGACTGGCCTCTAATTAAATAGGTATAGGCACTCTCTCTATGCTGTGCTCTGGATTCTATGACTGAGGGGTAGGGGAGAGGGAACAAGAAACCCATAGAGCCTCTTCTCAGAAGAGAAGAAAGAGCAAGACCAGAAATCATAGCAAGGAGAAAGAGAGGTACCGTGGACAGACTCTAGCATTGATCCTGTAGGGTGAGACTCAAGGAGATTGACTTTAACTTACATGTAACCTACACTTATAGCTATTGTTATTTTCAAATCAGGTGTTCAGCTGGGAAAGAACTACAGTTGACAGTGAGAAATTAATTGAAAAGGATTTTCATTTTAGGGCATTTTGTGTGCATTGTTTTGTTTGAGGATGAAAGAGGAGGGATTATTGAAGGCTAAAATTCATGCATGGAGACACTGATTTGGATCAATTTTTCTAAGCACCATGGTCTTTTTTCCCAGTTAACTCTGATCTTTCCAACTTCTCTCTCTTCCCTCTTCCATTGTACTCTTCATCCTTCCTCACCCAACTCCAGTAACCACAAGTTCCACCCACCCTTCAATTCAAATCATCCTATCTCAAAATTTTAACCTAGATGTAACTGAGAACCTATTATGTGCCACTCACTGTTCTACATGCTGGAAATACAATGAGTAACACAGCCTCTAAATTCCAGAGTGCTTACAAATCTCACAGGGAAACAAATGTATTCTCCTATATAATGAGCTGCCAGAACTGTAGGATGTGGACATAAACAGAGGACTGTGAGGCAACAGAAGCAGGAATAACTAACTTAACTCAAAAAACTAAAAGTCTCTAGTTTTATGATAGACAATTTGTACAGAATAACAAAGGGGAATAGAAAACCTTTCATTATTTCAAGAGCCTTATACTAACCTAACTCTATAAACCTATATTTTAGCAGTTTAATCTACAGATTTCAAAAAAAAAAAAAAAAAACCTGCACCTTTAGTCTTCTGAAATATGTAACTTTAAGGAAAGGACAGGCAAGAAAGAGGGAATAAGTAAAGGTTACATTAGCCCTTCATTAAAACATACAAGTATCCCATATTTGTATTTTTAGACCAAAAACCTTCAGGGCAGAAGTCTGGTGTAATAAGTGTTAACTCTTCTAAAAGGCTGGCTTCACAACTCCTGACATACACAAAGAGCTCTCATTATTGTTGGCATAACTACTATTCAGATAGCAGTAGAGATTTTGGACTCAATTTGGATGGGCTGTCATTTGTCCTGAGAGTTTACAATGACTAAAACTACACTTACCCTTAGGGGTTCTGTTGTTAAACTATATACTGCATTTTTTTTCTTACTTATTTTTGGACTAAACTGCTTTTCTCTTCTATAGAAAATAGTGCAGAATTTTGAGTCTATACCAAGCCTTCTCAGTGAGATTGGTGGCAGAAGAAAGCCCACACTTTATGGTTATTACTCTTTAGAGTGTTGAACTTTTGTTGAATCAGCTTTTGCACTTCTGATTCTAAAAACTAAATTATGTATCCTGCAATAAATTAGCAACTTACAAATATTATTACTTAATACAGACCATAGTTGCCTCCGAATTTTGCTAGTCAGGCAATTTTTCTAATTTTGCATTCATGTTTAAAGTTTAATACAGAGGAACAGGTAGATAATTCATAAATTCAAGCTCACAATTCTGCATTAAAGTCTTCCCAAATCAGTGTTCTAAGTCATTTAAATAATGACAAACGTTCATTTCTGCATTTAAAAAATCATATTAAACATCTAATTAACTACATTTATTTGAAATCACCAAAAGTCTCATCATGTCTTGTCCAATAAACAAATATGGCAGCATCTTGGTAGGTCAGACTATTATTTGTGTATGTAATCAGTTTCAATTAAATATATACAAACAGCTCAAGGAAGAAAAGAAACAAATCTACAAAAAATATTAAGTAACAATTTAAGGGTCAAAGACTACCATATAAAACAAACTAAGGTTGAATTAAATTTTATTTATATTATCCCAACCTCCCCCAAAAAAGTGTCTTGGGAGAAAAAAGTGATTAAGGGTCAAAGACTACCATATAAAACAAACTAAGGTTGAATTAAATTTTATTTATATTATTCCAACCTCCCCCAAAAAAGTGTCTTGGGAGAAAAAAGTGAAAAAAAAAAAAAAGGCAGAATATTGACCATTGTTGAAGCATGGAGTTCATTATGCTGTCTTCTCCTTATTTGTGCATATGTTTTAAATTTTCCATAATAAAGAGTTTAAAAAAGTAAATAGAGTATCAAATAAGTATACAAAACTTTCATTTCTGGCAAAATGCAATAGATGTGCTTTTCCCCATTCCTCCTGTTATGCACTACTGAAAACTCTGGAATATCTATATCTATCTATCTATCCAGAAATAGATAGATTTTTTTTAAAAAAAAGCATTTATAAGACTGAAAGGCAGGGAGAAGATGGAAGACTCCTAGGGACCCGGGGACCAACATGGCAGTAAATTCCCTGGGTTTTCTTTCTGCCTCATATACACCAGACATGGAGGTTAAGAAGCTAGAAACATGGAAACACAGACACAGACCAAAGCCCCAACAGAAGCCTACTCTCTCCAGGAAAAGGGTCAGGAAAGGGGCATCCTCACAAGACAAAATGTTCAGATTATAACCATCCTACTGTAGCCAAACACCACAGCAAAAGTGTGGCCTAAGAACTGGGAAGATGTCAAACTGAATGGAAAAACACAATCAATAGATGCCAACTCTGAGACGACAGATATATTAAATTATTTGACAAAGACCTTAAAGTAGCCTTGATAAAAATGCATCAACAAGCTATTAAAATGCTTGAATTAAAAAATTAGAAAGCTTCAGCAAGGAAATACAAGATATAAACAAGAACCAAATGGAAATTTTAGAACTGAAAAATACAACAACCGAAATAAATCTCAGTGGATGAGTTCAACAACAGAATGTAGGGGACAAAGGAAAGATTCAGTGAAGTTGAAGATAGAATGGTAGAAATTTCCCAACATGATGTGACCACAGTGGCAGAGACTGTAGTGATACAGCCACAACACTAGGAATTCTGATAGCCACCGGAAGAGTCAAGGAACAGAATCTCCCCTAGAGCCTCCACAGGGAGTGCAAACCTGCCAACACCTTGATTTTAGACCAGTAAAACTGATTTGCAGAACTGTAAGAGAATACATTGCTGTTGTTTTAAGCCACAAAATGTATGGTAATTTCTTAACGGCAACCACTGGAAATTAATACAGCAGAATATACATTCTTTTCAAGTGCACAGATAACATTCTCCAGGACAAATCATATACTAGGCCATAAAATAAACCTTAATAAATTTAAAAGGATAGAAACTATACCACAATGAAATGAAATTAAAAATCAGTAACAGAAAGAAATTTGGAAAACTCACAAATACGTGGAAATTAAACAACTCTTTCCTAAATAACCAATGGGTTAAAAAATAAATCAAAAGGGAAATTAGAAAATATTTTGAGATAAATGAAAATCAAGATATACCATACTAAAATTTATGGAATCAAGCTAAAGCAGTGCTTAGAGGGAAATTTATAGCTATAAATGCTTATATTTTTAAAAAATTACAAATCAATAACTACCTTCCACCTAAAAACAGTAGAAAAAGAAGGGTAAAATATACCTAAAGGAAACAGAATAAAAGAAATAATTACTATAGAGTGAAAATTAACAAAATATAAAACAGAAAAAAATTGATGAAATCAGAAATAGGTTTTTGAAAAGATTAAGGAAATTGACAAAACTTTAATTGCACTGACAGAAAAAAAGAAGACAAATTACTGAAATTAGAAATTAGAGAGGTGACATTGATACCAACCTACAGAAATAACAAGTATGATAAAAGAATACTAAGAACAATCATATTCCAGTAAATTAGAAAATTTATTTTATTTCTTTTTTTTTTTTTTTTGTCTTTTTTTCGTGTCCGGCGACGGATCGCAACCCTCAGTGTCAGGCCCGTACCGGACCGGGACCGGCAACGGGATCGCAACCTCGGTGTTGCACCCACACCTCGCTCAGCCAGTGAGCGGGAACCGGTCTGTATGTGGGATCCGAACCCTCAGCGGGAGCACCACCGTGCTCCCAAGCGGCGCACTGTAGCAGTGCGCCACCAGGCCGGCCCTAAATTAGAAAATTTAAATGAAATGTTCAAATACCCAAAAAGACACAACTACTGAAATTGACCCAATCTGAGTAGACTTACGACAAATAAAGAGATTGAATTAGTAATCAAAAAACTAGCAAAAAAAACCCCAGGCCCAGATGGCTTTACTATGAATTCTACCATACATTTAAAGAAGAATTAACACTAATTATTCATAGTCTGTTCTAAAAAATAGAAGAGGAAGAATATTTCCCACCTCATTCTATGAGACCAATATTACACTGATACCAAAAACTTACTTGGTCCCTTCCCTGCAAGTGTAGGTCCTTGTCGGGGAAGGCCGTTAATCAAACAAGCTGGTATAGTTACAAGCACTCTCAAGGACTGAATTCTGCTACCATCAATGTGGGAAATGGATGTTAACAAGTGGAAGAAAGAAAATTAAACTACAGGCCAATACCTTTCATGAACATCTACGCATAAATCTTCAACAAAATCTAGCTAACCAAATCTAACATATAAAAAGAAATATAAATCATGACGAAGTGGGATTGAAAATATACTGAAATCAAACTAGAAATCAATAACAGAAACATAACAGGAAAAACTACAACCATTTGGAACTAAACAACACACATCCAAATAATCCATGGTTCAAAGAGGAAATCTCAAGGAAAAATAAAAACATATATTGACCTTAAAGAAAATGATAATATAAAAACTTGTGGAACACAACTAAAGCATTGCTGAGGGAGAAATTTGTGGCACTAAATACATACATTAAAAAAGATGAAAAGTCTCAAGTCAATAATCTAAGTTCCTGCCTCAAAAACTTAGAAAATGAGCAAAATAAACTCAAAGCAAGCAGAAGGAAGAAAGCTAAAAAAATAACAGCATAAATCAATGAAATTTAAAACAAAAACAATAGAGAAAATCAATGAAACAAAGAGCTGTTTCTTTGAAAAGATAAACAAAATTAGCAAACCTCTAGGAAGGCTAACAAAGAAAAAAGTGGAAAGACAAAAACTGTCAATACCAAGAATGAACAGGGATATCACTACAAACTCTGAAGACATTAAAAGGATGAGTGATATTACAAACAACTCTATAAACATAAATTTGACAACTTAGACAAGATAGACTATTTTCTTGAAAAACACAAACTATCACAACTCACCCAATAGGAAACAGTTAATTTGAACAGCCCTATAAGAAAACTGAATTCACAATTTAAAAATATGCAAAAAAAAAAATCTCCAGACCAGATGATTTCACTGGAAAATTCTATGAAATGTTTAAAGAAGTAATACCAATGCTACACAATCTCTTCCAGAAAACAGAAGAGGTATCACTTCCAAATTCATTTTATGAAGCAAGTATTAACCTGATACCAAACCAGAGAAAGACAATACAAAAAAACTACCAACCAATGTTCCTCACAAATACGGATGCAAACAATCCTTAACAAAATACTAGCAAATCGAATTCAGCAATTATATAAAAAGAATTATATGTCATAATTAAATGAGGTTTGTTCCAGCGTTCAATTTTCTAAAATTAATCATTGCTATTCACCATATTAAGAAAAATTACACGATCATATGAACTGATGAAGGAAAAGCATTTGACAAAATTCATCACCAATTTATGGAAAGAAAAAAAAAACTCCCAGAAAAATAGGAATAGAGGGAAATGTCTTTAACTTGATAAAGAGCATCTATAAAAAAATTAATTTATTTAAAAAAAACTATAGCTAACATTATATTTAAAGGTGAAAGACTGAATGCTTTCCCTCTGATACCAGGAGCAAGGCAAGGATGTCCATTCTCACCAATCTTATTTAACACACACTACGAGTTATATCCAGTACAATAAGGCAAGAAAAGGAAGTAAAATCATCCATGTTTGTAAGGAAGAAATAAAACTGTTCCTAATTACAGATGACAAGATTGTTTACATAGAAAATCCCAAGGAATCTACAGCAAAACTCCTGGAATGAGTTCATCAAGATCATGGGACATAAGATAAACATATAAAAATCTATTCTATTTCTATGTGCTAGTAATAAATACATGGACAACAAAATTTTAAAAATAATACCATTTACATACATGCCAAGAATGTAAACACATATGCATAAATCTGAACCGTGCACTGTATCTTTACTGTATCAATGTCAGTATCCTGCTTGTGGTATGCTACCACTGGGGAAAACTGGGTAAACATACATAGGATCTCTACTATTTCTTAAAACTGCATGTGAATCTACAATTATCTCAAAATAAAAGTTTAATTTAAAAAAATGGGTATGTAGAAAGTTGGCACTGCACATTTCTAAACTCTCTTCTCTAAGTTCCTACTTATATGTATTTCTAGAAGAATACAGACTTAAGTAACAGGAAAATCTTGGTTTGAGTGTCTTCTCTGCCACTCACTTGTTTTAAGACTCATCTTCATCTGCAAAACAGATACAGTAGTAGTAGTAGTAATAATAATAATGATAATGATAATGATAATACCTGTACCCAGAGGGCTGTTTTTAGGGCTGAGATAATACATGTAAAGTGCTTGGCAGTAAACTTAAATGTAAAATTAGTAAAGTGTTTTGCACAGGATAAGCCCACAATATGACAGTAATGATGCTGAATATAATGACCATATCACTTGAATAGGAATTCCCTCCATCTTATACTGATCTATGCTATTAAGTCTATGTTTCTGCCTTCTACCTCATGACATTATCTGCTTCTGGTCCACCCACCAAGATACCCACAAAAATACATATAAAACTCGTAACACATCTTCACCTATCCTTCAGCCCGATTTTATTCCTACATCCTCTACAGGCATTAATATTCTCTTAGTTGCCAAATCCAGAATCATTGCAGAGATTGTAAACTGACAGCTGCAGGCTTAATCCAGTTAGAAGATGTATTTTGACTGAGTCATACAGGGTTGTTTTTCTGTTTTTAAATTATCTACTATCATTTAAAAATCAGTAGATTCTCCAAGAAGACTCAAATTTAAAACTCATTTTGGGAAATTAGAGTACAATACTAGACAGCACAGGACACATTTTTAAATGGCAGAAATATACTGGAGCCTTGAAGCAACTACCCTCTTTAGACCAGACATGTGCTGTATAATTCCCCACAATCTCCACCACCCCCTACTGTCTCGCACATGTTCCCAACTCTAAATTAATTATCAAATTGCTCCCTCTTTAATCATTTGAGTTTTCAATCACCATAAGAGGGTCATCTTGGACATTTCCCTCAGTCTACAAACTACCCTCACAAGTTAAATTCACAGTTCCTTTAAATTCTCCAACTTCACCTACAACCACTAACCTGGTTCAGACTCCAAGTATCTCCACGTAAACCACTGCAAGTGGTTCTCGTCATCTCCAATCTCTTCCCTATTTAATCCATTCCCTACACTACATCCAGAGATATTTTCTTCAAAACACACCAAAAAAGTTGTATGTTATATTGGTGAGAACAAAAAACTCTGAAACTAGACCATCTGGATTCAACTCTCATCTCTTCCACTTACTAGCTGTGAACCTTGAACAACTTATTAACCTCACTGCCTGTTTCCTCAGCTTTAAAAGGGGGATAATAAAAGTCTACTTACGTATGGGGTTGTGAGTATTAGCTTACCTAAAATATGTAAAGCGCTTAAAACAGCGGATGCTATCTGAGTGTTAGCTGTTACTATTATCGTCCCTCTCCCATTCTTAAAGTTGCTTCATGGCTCTCCCACCCACTGCCCACAGGATATTGTCCAAGTTCTTGTCATTCATGATATGACTCCAAACTTTCTTTGTACTCTCATTTTCCATCTCACTCCTCAACAACCATTCTCTAGCTACACTGAATTACTTGTCACTCTCCAAAATAAACTACAACTTTCCCACTTTGAAGTTTTTATGTTTGCTATTCTCTCTCTACCATAAATGCCATTCTCCATTTCCTTGACTTGGAGAAGTCAACCTTCTTGCTTTGTAACCAAGGTCAATGGCTCCACTTCTGTGAAGTCTTCCCTCTCAACCACACACAGAGGCAAAATTCCTTGTGCTGTGTTCCAAAGGCATTCTTTATATATTCTATTAGAGTACTTATGACAGTATATCATAGTTGTTTGAGTCTGCATTCCAACTTTATTGAGTTTTATCTATCCAACCTTTGGCAAATTACTTAACCTCTCTGTGCCTCAGTTTCCTCATCTGAAAATGGAGATTATAATAGTACCCATCTCAAAGGTTGGTAGATATTAAACAAAATAATACATGCAAAAGGCATGGTAAAATGTGTAAAACATAGTAAGAGCTCAATACGTATTTTTACTTTTATCATAATTATTATGAGAGTAGTATACAAATGGGTATGTAGAAGTCTGGCACTGAAAATTGCCCAGGACCTCCTCTCTAAGCACCACTTCCCCCAATATTCCTAGAGAAGTACAGACTTTGGTAATAAGAGAGACAAAAGACCAAAAAGAACCAATATTCTCAAAAGAAGGGAGCTTGTCTAAATCATCTTTCATTACAGGACCTGGAATTAACAGGAGAGCCCTTTAAGTCTTCAAGTGAATAATTATTAAGAGGAGAAAAGAAAAGGAAGACCATTGCTGTGTATAACTTATATGCCTCTAAATCTTTCATGCTTAAATCATGAAAAAAAAATTCACTTGCATTCCTTCCTTCTCTAGCATACTATTTTTGAAAACCAGAGACAGTTTTGTAATAATTTATGTATGGACACAATTATAAGCAGAGACTTTATTAACAAATAGATTGAGGGACTGAGGTTTATATCCTGGCTCTGTCACTTCCTAGCTTTATGAACACGGATGAGACACACAACTTTCTGCACCTCAGCTCCTTGTCACATGGGATTAATAATGCCTACTCTCAGGTTGTTGTGAGGACTAGATGGGGAAGCGTGATAGCACCCTGCATAGTCTGGCATACAGTATGGGGTCAATAATTGGTAGATATTATTATATTTTATTGTTTTGAGATCATTATTCAATTCTCTATTAAGTTCTCTAATAGACTTGGATGCTATGAATCCTACTTCTTAAAGGAACCATGAACTCTTAGAGGAGTCTTAAATATTCAGAAACTGAATTCAGCCTGGTGAAAACATAGGCAGGGCAGGGGTGTGCCTACAGGAGGGAATTAGAGGCAGAGAGACACTGTGTGTGTAGGTACCTATGAACTATTTATTGTTGCTAGGACATCAAATATAAGACAAACGTTGTGGAGAAGTGAGGCTAGAGATGTAGGCAAAGGCAGATAATGAAGATCCTTGCATGCCACGTTAAAGAGCTTATCCTGTAGGTTAGGTAGATATACCTGAAAGTAGCATAGAATTGATACAATTGTATTTTGGTTTAAATCTATACCTCTGATGGCTATGTGGCATATGATTTGAGGAAGAGATGACTAGTGTTTCAGAGATTTATTAGGAGATTGTTGCAGCCAATGTTTTGAATCAGAGCAAGAAGAACCCAAACTAGGTCAAAAACAATGAAGAGGGCAATGAGGAAAAATTTAAGAAATATTTGTGATGTAAAATCAGCAGGATTTAGTAACTGACTGAAGTAGGGGTGAAGGAATGAGAAGAGTGAGAGAGGCTTAAGGCTTCCATGACTGAGTTTTGGTACCATCAATTAAAATAGAGACTATAAGGAATTATCTTAGGAAAAAGGTGTTGATTTCAGATTTAGAAATGTTGGGTTTGCATTGAATATTGACACCATGCTTCACTGAAAGCAACAGTGAAGCTGACCAGCAAGCTTTAGAATATATGGGGACAAAAACAGGGGCAGTTTTGATTAATCAGAGAGTAGCATAAGAGTCTGAAGTGAAAAGCAGGTACTAGGCAATGTCAGAGGCAAGTATCAACTCTGCCTTTTAAGAGTTATATACCCCGCATATGTCTGTCTCTATCCCTGGCCACACTGTGTCTTAGAATTTTGTGTTAATATTTTCATTATTACTGATAGTGTTAAGGATGATGATGTAGTGTGCTATACAGTTTGCAAAGGCCTTTCATAGATGCTATTTCACTTGGTCTTCACAAGAAACCTATCAGAAATACATGAGAGCTCTCATTCCCATTTTACAGATGAGAAAACTGAGGTTTTGAAGTGTTAAATGGCTTCCAAAGATATAATGTCAACTAATGACTAGATTACAAACATGTATTCTAAGTTTTGACCACATTCATGATACCATTGGGTTCAATGTTCAACCTAAGAATATAGCCAGAAAAATGTTTGTCTTTCACTAAATCATCAATTCAAGCTAACTTTACCTATTCTCTTGAAAGATAACTAGGTTCAACATAATTTCAGTTATTTGGAGAATTTCATTGATTCGTCTCCTGTTAACTGAGCTTTATTGTAATTATACATACAGTATGAGAAGATAAAACACAGTGGTTAAGAACTCAAGCAGTGAGCCAGATGTCTTGGGTTTGAATCCCAATTCCACTATTTACCAGCTACGTGATCTTAGGCATGTTATTTAACTGCTCTAAGACTCAGGGTTTTTGTTTTTTTTTTCCAGTGAATTGGAAATAATAATAGTATCTACTTCATAGGATTGTTGTAAAGAGTCAATATTTAATACCTTTAAAGTACTCAGAACAATGCCTACCATGCAATAAGTACTCAGTGTTGGCTATTTTAATTATTATTCTTATTATTAAATTTGAAACATATTATTATATGCACACATCCCCCTGACACCTGGTATGCAGCTATTAATCTAGCAAGTGCACATGGTTCCCCTTTTGCTACACTCCCTTTTCTCTCCCAGCCTGCATCTATAGCCTCATGGGCAGTTCCCTAAGATCAATTGAAAGAGGAACAGAAGACTAGGGCCTGGCTTGCAAAAGGTTCTACACGACACGCAGCCACCACCCAAAAATGGGCAGCTTCAGCACTGCAGCCCCTTTCTGGGACATCTCTGAAGGACAGTGGTGAAGGGAAACCCTCCCAATGGGCAGAACTTCAGAGAATGCACCAGTTGTGCCTGTATCTTGGAAAGAGAAATGGCTAGATGTGTGATTGTATACAGATTCATGTGATTATATACAGATTCAGAGACTTGGAAGAAACATAATTGAAAAATTGGTGACCAAAAAAATGGAGGAAAAGGTATGTGAACAGATCTCTCTAAATGGGCAAAAAACATGAAGATATTTGTGTCCCATATGGATGCTCACTAACAAGTGACCTCAGAAGAGGAGAATTTTTATAATAAAATAAAATAGGAAAACCCATTCTCTGGACACCTGTCAGCCTCCTTCTTCCACTTCTAGGCTCATGAAGAAAGTGACCATGGTGGCAGGGATGGAGGTCACTGATGGGCTCAGCAACATGGACTTCCACTCACCAAGGCTGACTGGCTACAGCCACTGCTGAGTGCCTATTCTGCCAGCAACATAGAACAAACTAAGCCCTCAATATGATATCATTCCCCAGGGTAATCAGATGTTACCTGGTGGCAGATTGATTACACTGGACAACTTCCATTGTGGAGGGGGCAATGTTTTCCCCTAATGGGAATAGACACTTACTCTGGATATGAATTTGCCTTCCCTGCACAAAATGCTTCTGCCAAAATTATCACCCATAGACTTACAGAATGTCTTCTCCACTGTGATGATATTCCACACAGCATTGCTTCTGATCAAGAAACTCATTCACAGCTAAAGAAGTGCAACAACAGGCCCATGCTAATGGAATTCACTGGTCTTACCATGTCCCCACTGTCTTAAAGCAGATGGCTTGATAGAACAGTGGAATGGCCTTTTGAAGACCCAATAGGTGGGTGAGAATACCTTGCAGGTCTGGTGCAAGGTTCTTCAAATGGCTGTATATGTTCTGTATCAGCATCCAATATACGGTGCTGTTTCTCCAATAGCTAGGATTCACCGGTCTAGGAGTCAAGAATAGAATTGTGAGTGGTACCATTCACTATTACCCTCAGTGACCCAATAGCAAAATTTTTGCTTCCTGTTCTAGTGATTTTATGCTCTGCTGGACTAGAGGTCTTAGTTTCAGAGAGAGGAATGCTACTACCAAAAGACACAATAATGACTCCATTGAACTGGAAGTTGAGACTGCCAATTGGCCACTTTGGGTTCCACATGCCTCTGAGTCAATAAGCAAAGAAAGGAGTTAATGGAGTTAGCTGGGGTGGTTGATCCTGACTATAAGGGGGAAATTGGACTACTACTCCACAATGGAGGGAAGGAAGAAGATGCCTGGAATTTGGAGATCCCTTTGGGCATCTCTTAGTATTACTACAGCTTGTGATTAGATCAATGGAAAACTGTAGCCCAATCCAGGCAGTATTACTACTACTGGCTCAGACCATTCTGAAATGCAGGTTTGGATCACCCCACCAGGTAAAGAACCATAACCTACTGACGTGCTTGCTGAGGGAAAAAGAACGAAGATTGGGCAGTAGATGAAGGTATTTATAAATACCAGCTACAATCACAAGACCAGTTACAGAAGAGAGGAATGTAATTGTCGCAAGTATTTCCTTCATATTTTGTTATGAATATACTTGTATGTATATGTACATGTACCAAGCAAACATCTTCGCTTTCTTTTCTCTCTTGTTCCCTTATGTAACATAATACGTATTGACATTCTATCAGTACTTGAGTATTGTTAATTTTACATTTAAGTATTTAAGTTATGGGCTATCAGAAGAGTAAACATCACTCAAGGATTTTACCTCTTCTTCTAGGGAAAGGATTAGTGTGTTTTCGGTTATACACCGGATACTTGTATCATATTAGGTGGAATTATGACCTTGTTATCTTTATTTGAACATTAAGTATGATTTAAGGAGATACATATGGGTGCCAAACAGACAAAAGGTGGACTTGTGATAATTAATTTCATGTGTCAGTTTGACTGGGCTAAGGGATACCCAAATAGCTGTTATACATTATTTCTGGGTATGTCTGTGAGGATGTTTCCAGATGATAAGATTAGCATTTAGATCAGTAGACTGAGCACAGTATCACCCTCACCAATGTGGGTGGACAACATCTAATCTGCTGAGAGCCCAAATAGGACAAAAATGTGGAAGAAGGATAAATTCACTCTGTTTGAGCCAGGACATCCAACTTCTACTGCCCTTGAACTTTAACACTCCTTGTTCTCAGGCTTTTGGACTCAGACCAAGTATTACACCATCAACTTCCCTGATTCTCAGGCCTTTGGATTCAGACTGAATTACACCACCAGCCTTTTGTAGTTCTCCAGCTTGCAGATAACAGATCGCTGGACTCCTTGACCTTCATCATCACATGAACCAATTCCTATTTTATGTATAGACATCATAATATATAATGTATATTCTCCTATTGGTTCTGTTTCTCTGCAGAACCCTGAGTAATACACATGATTTATTTTAGTTGGCCTCAGGAATTTTTTTCCTCAATTGCTCATAAACAAATATATTATAAAGAAGATGATGAACAGAAAATGTTAGGTCAAATCTACGGAGGGAACAAAATCCCCCAAACCTTCTAATTCACAGATGAATGGTGATGCTATAACTTCAGGAGACTAACCACATTATTTTCTGATTTGTATTCAGAAGCTATAGCCCTAAATGATCACTACCGAAATTAAGTTGCCGTGCCTTTCTATAAATTAGGTTTTAGGGGGAAAAAAAGCATATCATGTGCCTTTAAGCAAAATGCAAGTGGTGTTTATAAACTATCAACAGGGTAGACTTTCCAAGTAATTCAAATTCCAACATTTGGTGGTATCAGTACATTTTCTACAGACATTAAAAGGATCTGAGATGCAGATAAGTGTGTGAGACACATCAAAAAAGGTACACTTAAAAGCGGAATTTATAGCTTATCTCTTTTACCTTTAAACATAAAATGCAGAGAAAGCTGCAATCATTTTTAAATGAATTACTCTTCGTATATTTGAAGATTTATTGAACTGTAATGAATTAATTCAATTTAGATGTTGGACATAATTTATATTTATATTGGGTATTGCACTTAAAAAAAAGTACAGCCCATTTAAAAATCAAATAAATGTAAGGGTATTGGGTGCTATTCAACAAAAACTATTCATGAACCAAGTTCCACTTGAAACACAACCATTAGCTGCTAAGTGTGGGTAGGCATTTAAATTCTGTAAAAGTAAGTGTACACACTACTACATTAGATATCATATAATGCCTTTCATTGTACCTTTTAAAATATAACTGAAAACTCACTTCTCAAAAGGAATTGAGCACTTAATCCAAGTGAGAAAATAATTTTTTAGTGACATCTTCAATAAAAAGTTTATGTAAAGGTTTTTTAAAAGTACTGTATTGAAGCAATTTCATTTAAGGATCAAATAGAATTTGAATTCTATATTTATTCAAAAAATTAATGACAATAGTATAAACAATGTTGGTAAAAGAATATATAGAAAATAAGATAAGTTGATAGGAGTTAAGTGATGACCATCCAAAACACTGTCATAAAGTCAAATATCACCAGTTGCCAATGAGAAATTTGGATAATGCATTTTTAAGGGTGTTACTATCCAGCTCTGAGATCATCATCACAGTGATTATCATGTTTCTATGGGAAGAACGCAGGTGGAAAAAAAACCATCTCACTTAGTTACACAAAGATCATGTTTCTTATCTTATAGGAGTTCCCATTGCTCTATAAAACACAAAACTTTAAAACAGTCAGGCTTAATGCATCCAAACTTATTAAATTAAATAAACAAGAGGTCATTAGCCTAAGTCTCTGCCTCCTACTTTGAGTTCCTATGTAACAAACTGCATCCTGATTTAGTACATTAACAAACGAAAGCCTAATTTAGGAGTATATTTTTTGTAACAAATAGTCATATTTTATCCAATCAAAAACAACTAAGCTTTAGTCAATCACAGGCAGCCAATTGATCAGAACATGCCCAAATAAGGCAAATGCCTAGTTGTTGCCAGTCAGGTGATTTTTCTACTTTGCTTTCATGTTCCTGTTCAGTTTATAAAAGTTTACTGCTCACACTGCCCAGTGGAGCTTTCTGAACCTTTTCTGGTTCTCAGTGATGCCCAATTCATGAATCATTCCTTGTTCAAGTAAACTCTGTTAGATTTAATTTATCTAAAGTTTTTCTTTTAACAAACTAAAGTCACTTCTTATAACTCAAGTATTTCCTTCACTACACATTAGAACCTTATTACTTTAAATCAATAGTTGAATAAAAATTTGTAAAAAGTTTGAAACACAATTTCATTGTTCTACAGAACATTTCATATCTGGAACTGGGCCAACCAAGGTTTATCCTTCATGATAGATTCAACAATTTACAAACAAACCTATGGACTCAGAATATGTAGCCATTCATGATTTAACAGGGACGGTGGTCTGACCTCACCTGGGCGAGCAAGAGATAGCTATTTACATAGCTTTAAGTCTAGGTCTTCATCACAGTCAGTGTCCTATTTTATTGCTCTTGACCTATTATTGCAAGCACTGTAATGCTCATGAGTGATTGATTTCTTTTTCTTTTTAGCTTTGGTTCTTCGTGTAACGTGGCCATTAGAAAAAAGTTTAACTGCTAGCAAATATAACACTGTAGGATGAAAATGCAAATTCTTAGGTGATTATTTTTGAAAAACAGAAGTCTAGGATAAATTAAAGGGCAGAGTGTAGAATTCCACACTCAACAGTGGGGTAGAACTTGGGCATTGTCAAATCCACCATAAGTGAATATTTCAATAGTGAACAATTTATTCACCAAGTGATGGATAAAACTTGTGAAAGTCGAAAACATGGTTAACCTATGAATGTAATTATTTGTGGGAATCATGACCCTCAGATGAATGTCACTCAAGAAAGCCTGCACTCACTTGATGATGAAGATTTACTGAAAACTTTATTATCATGAGCAAAGTTTGGTAAAAGTATTTTAACAAGTATTTTTTTCTTTTTGCATTATATGAAGGTAATGAGGGGAAGCAGATTAGCTGCCAAACAAAGGCATTTTCTTCAGAGTTGAAGACCCTAAAGGAAAAAAACAATAAGTGCTCAATGAGATACAAACCAGCTTATACTGAAGAAAACACTTCTGAGAACCTATGCATCTCAAAAGGAACTGTGAACATTATTAGAGCAGCCAAGAAAGATCTGCTCCTTTGCGCTGTGGCCATCCTGCAGGTAGGGATTAAGTCCGGCTTTCTCTATCTTTCTTTAAACCCCAGGGCGTTAAAGGGCAAACAGAAGGACCTTTTACACAAGAACTGGCAGTTCAGTAAAAAGTCTTGGGTCACAGCACAACACTTTTTCAGACTGATTTCATAAGTGCTGTGAGCCAAAAGTGGAACAATATCTTGCTTTACTGAACATCAATTAAAGATTCGGCTCATCAAAGATACAGCAGAAGGTCAGCAGCCACAGTGTCTGAGTTTGCACATTTAAGTTGAGGTTGTGCTGTTTATTTCCATGCTAGATGGAATTTTTGAGGATTAATAAATCTTTTAATTGTTTTTTTAATTTGTAGAATCGCTGAGTGCTTAATTTTTTAGACTTCAACATATTGTTAGAATAAATATGAAGTAAATATGCATATATAATATATATATCTAAAATATTTGCCTTAATGTAACATATCTTTCCTTTACATATGAAGATATTCTATAGTACCTTCTAAAAGTACTTACTAATTATTAGTCTAAATAATGCTAACCTCACACACAGGGCAGTTTTCTTGTTTTTTCATAACTAAATACTTCCAAAGATCTGTATGAGATCTTCTAAGTAAATATTCCCTTACAACATTATTTCAACCCAACCTCTGATACACTTAAACAAGTTCTCTCTTTAGAAACTATAAAAGAAAACTTTATCCTTACCTTTAACTGAAATATCAAAATATTTGAAAGTATAAAAGTTTGAATAAAAGTTACTAAAGATATTAAAAATATTATTTTTTAGAAAACTCAAGTTTTTCTTCAGTTACACTTCTTTTAAATGTACTATATTCCACCAAAAGCTACTTTTCTACATTTCTACATTTCACAAGATACTTCCTATTCTTTTTTTCTCTTCCTTTGGCATCCTGGGGAATAGACTGTAATTTATGAAATCAAAGGTCTTTTCTATCCAACATCACTGAAAGAAATAACTCATTCAGTAATAGTGGCTTGATACACTAGTGATTGCAGCATAATGGGGAATACACACTTATTTAAAAACAAAAAATCCTCTAATTTTATAAATAAATAAATAAGCCCAGTTAGAGGAAAAGGTAACTCTTCAGATCAGCCTATAAAAGGCCATTTTTTAAAATTCTGGTTTGTTGTTATTTTTATTTGGGTTTTGTTTATGACAAAGTTTGTTTACATTTTATTTTTCATTTTTCTTATTTTTATTTCCCTTTTTTCTTATCAATTTACATATTTCAGGATTAAATTGCCTGAAGTTACAAATGCAAACATAAAAAATTTAGCTAAAGTACACAAAGCACAGCATCAGACATCAGCATATATTACAGTACCAAGCAGTGCTTGTAAAAATGCCCCTAAACTCAATAGTTTGGATTTTCCCGCTAAGAATAATTAGAACCTCCACCAAACTCCACAAGTCTTCTTGTTGCCACGTAATGAACTTCAGCATTAATTTCCAAAGTGCTGTAGCTACTCTGAGTTGTCCATATAGAAAAAAGATCTAAACTGTTTAGGAATTTATAAATCATAATTGATACCTTGAAATATAGTTGGAAACAAACATTAATACATAAGCATTATCAAATATCTTATGGTCTCACAGATACCTCACCTAAAGCAATGCAAGTCTTCTGTCTTCTCACTTTAATGCATAGGGATGAGGGGGTTAGAGTGAAAGTTTGTTTATATGTTTTGGTGATAAAAGCCACAGCCTGTAAGATAGAGGGGTCAAACACAGAATATTTTTTAAACCTGGAAATATAGTTTATATCGTATTTGTTATACAGATATATTAAGTATCTCTTGTCAGTGAAGGGAGAATTTCTCTTGGAAACTATGGGTTAGCCAAGCTTTTTCAGTCACGAAACAGAAATATACTAAATGGTAGAATAACACCAGTGCCGTCACTCTGCACAGGCACTGCACATTACAGTCTACAGAGTACTTTTAAGCACACACACTCTGTATCCTTGTGCTCATGACATCCGCTCTGTGAAACAGTTAACAGGTATCACCATTATCCTAATTCTGCAGATGAGAAAACTGAAGCTCACAGACACCAGTTTATTCCAAGAAACCAACGCACATGAGAAGATAATTTTGTTTATGGTTCCATACCATAGTCTGAAGTCCTACTGGCCTGATCTGGTCTGTTTCACACTAACACTCAGTGTGACCTGGCTGTTGTGCAGCTTGAGATCATACCACCCTGCAAGGCACAGTGCTGCCTCTACACAGCACAGTGAGGTAGGCAAAGTATTGGCTCCACTACTTCTTCACTAAGTGCAACCTCTGGAAGATTACATTGAATTCGTTTCCACAGTTTACAACAGATACCTTAAAAATAGCTTTGAAAATTAAATGAAATGCTGTTTAAAAACTATGTTGCAAATCATGAAATTTATAAAATTCCATCCATTCAACTGGGCAGCTGCAAATATTTAAGTGCCTTCTGTGTTTCATGTACTGTGGATATAATGATAGCAAAACAAATATGGTTTCTCTCCTCCTCATGCTGAATGATGATTACTAGTCCAGATGATGATTATTGGTGATCTTAGGTTGACTTGTACATTTAAACAGGAATCATTAATAAAGTAGTATTTTCATAACAGCTAGTCCAGAAGCAAATTGAGTAACACAAAGAGCATAAAATGTGTGAGATGTTTTTATCTATTTACTAAACTGGCTCGATGATTATAGAACTGTGTCTTGTTTTATATGCATAGCAAAGGAAGTATGTGAACAATTTGGAAACAGTTCACAGAGAAGCCACAGGTATGGTAATTGGTTGGAAGAAAATATCTGTAAAAACAGTTTAAAGGACCAGGCTTTTTAATCTTAAAACAACAACAAAAGCCAGAAAAACCAAAAGAAGCTTAATAAGAGTTGTCAGGTTAATTCAGTTATGTAAATTCTGCTTTTCTCTGTCTCCACTGAGGACAAAGGCTCAAGTAGAAGCATGAAGGCTTGGTTAAATTTGTGGGGGGAAAGCCCTAATGCAAGAGTTTTAAAATAACTGATTACCCAAAAAATTACGTTAAAAAATGTCCGTTCTTTAATTTTTTGGAAAATAATAGGTGAAATTATTTTGCAACTGAAATTGTATGAATGTGGGAGAATAAACTCAGTGATTTCTCAAGGTTCTGCAATCCCTACCATTTTCAGTAGGTGTTTATTTCTCTAATAAGTGAAAGGATCCACTATCTTTTTTTAAATTTATTCTGAAAAAGTATGGGATAGGTAAAGAGAAGCTAGGTTTAACAATTGTCTTCATTTTTATTGAAGAACACCACATGGAAATAAGACAATTACTCTACATGTCCTCAGAGGCCAGTACCACAAGGAATTGGCTTAAATGAGAACATGGAAGATTTGGGTTAGATAGTTCCTACCACTGGGTAAAGAAGAGTAGAACAGGTCAGCAAGCACCTGTTTAACATTAGCAAGGTTGGACAGCTGGGAACAGAAGTATCAAGTAGATTCTGTACTGATGGGGAACATTTGCTATTCTAAAAATATTACAGATCTTTTAAAGGCAGAACTTTAGTCTGCTTTTGAGTACATTTTCCAGTGTCAATTCAATATCATGGATTTAATTTGTTCCTTCTTTTCTTTATTCATCTGGAAAATAGACATGGGTAATTCTCTCCCCAACCGCACCCAGTGACCATCAGCTGCCATATGTAATAAAACATTTTAAATACTCAAATTAAATCTATTATGCATCCATAATGTCTACTTCAGCAGTTTTTCAACAACTGTTGTGCAGGAATTCCATTTCTATTGCATTTATTTATACTTCACCTCTTTTCTAAAAGGATTTGAGGTAGTTTGCCACAAAAGGTATAAGGTTAAGAAAACAGACATTTTAAAAAAATCAAGAAAAGAGGAAAAAGAGAACTCAAGTGTAATTGTACGTGTTTGTTTTATAAGTTATTGTGATTGATTTCAAACTTGGTTTCTGGCACTCAAAACAAAAAGAGAAATGCAATATGATAAAGATCTATAATGACCCATTGTGAAAAAGCATTCCAATTTCTAAGGGGGAAAAGCTTCATATGATACTAAATTACTGATTTCAACTCCTCTGAACTTGAAAAGCACAAAAAATATTAAAAGGAGAAATAAGAAAAAAATCAGAAATCCTAGTCTCAGAAGCAACCATTTTTATCAAGTCAGTATATTTCTTTCCAATCTCTTTTCTGTGCATTTTACATGAGTAAGACTCAAATGTATAAACCTTTTTGATGACTGAATAACGTTTCATTACATGGATATAGTATATTATTCATTATTTTAATGTAAGATATTCAGATTAATTCTAAATTTTTACCATTATAAATATTGCTTTACTGAACACCTTTGTATATAAATCTTTATCTGCATCTCTCAGAATTCCCTTTAGGAGAGACTCCTAAAATTGAAGTTACTTGATAAATGGGTAAAAATATTTTAAAGATTCTTCATGAGATTTTCTGCTAGAGACAATCATTGGAATGCTATACAGCTGTGCAAAAGAATGAGGAAAATCACTACGATTTCCAGAAAATATTGGTAGGTTTAAAATGAACAAACTGCAAAAGATCACGTTATGCATTTTTTCTTATTTTTCTATCTTTGTTACCTAGAAGGATCTAAGAGGATTCTACTGGCCAAATCTGAGACAATAAGTACAGTAATGAATTATAAGCCATTTTTTTAAAACAGGAATCAATGAGTGTATACAGAAAAATAGAGGAGAAAAGGGGGAATGCTTTTGCTTACTCTAGAATGCTGAGGGTCAACTGATAAATGTGAAGGGAGTACTGGAGTTGAAAATCACCATTTTACAACCATCACAGTAGACTGGAACAAGTGAATGATCAATGGGTGCCAAATCTCAGCAGAATTTTTATGAATAGTAAAATAATTGCATGGTCTTAAAATGCTTCTTCACTGAAAAAAAAAATGTAATAAAGAAATCAGACTACTCTTGACTAAGTAAACAAAATTAACATTGCCAAAGAGGGGCAGATGAACATCATGTGGTACCAGTCACGATACTCTGAAGACAAAACATCACATAATAAGTATTTCAACAGAATGTAAGTCAGAATCTAACACTGGGGAACATTAGACAAACAAAAATGTGGAATGTTCCATTAAAGAAAATGATAAAGGCTATACTCTTCAAAGATGTCAGGATCCCAAAAGAAACCAGAGCTGTGGAAATATTCCAAACTAAAGTTAAAGGAGGCTAAAGAGAAACAATAACCAACCAGTCACCAAAAAAAGAAAAACAGAGAGAGAGGAAGACAGGACAACTAAAGGGAATAGCTGATCTTAGACTGGATCCTGTACTGAAATGGGAAGATATCAATATAAAAGACAATTAAGTCAATTGAGAAAATTATTAAACGACAAGTAGATTAAAGAAAAATTATTGCATCAATGTTAAATTTACTAAAGCCAATAGCTGCACTGTGTATAGGTAAGAGAATGCCTTTATTCTTTGGAATTATACACCGAAGTGTTCGGGTCTAAAAAGTCGTGATTTATGTACCTTAGCATCAAATGGTTCCATAAGACAATTATAAAGCAAATGGGGTAGAATATTAACAATAGATGGGTCTGGGTAAAAGTTTTGCATCGATTCCTTGTACTGATCGTATTCTTGCAAAAAGTCGTGATTTATGTACCTTAGCATCAAATGGTTCCATAAGACAATTATAAAGCAAATGGTGTAGAATATTAACAATAGATGGGTCTGGGTAAAAGTTTTGCATCGATTCCTTGTACTGATCGTATTCTTGCAACTTTTCTGTAAGTTCGAAATTATTTGAAAATAAGTTAAAAAATTAAACAAAAGAAAATGATTTTTCCAATTTACTCTCTAGCCAGCAATTGTTGAAGATACCATCCCTCATTTCTTCCTTACAACAGAGTATTGTCATTTGCAATCTGCTATTTAGGTAGGGAAAAATAATATTTTAATATGAATTTATTTGAAAGTTGAAAAGTATTTATGGATATAAATATAGAGATAATTTATGGATATAAGTATATGGATACATTTATATTTTTATAGCTACTTTCATTTTTCTCATCTGTAAATTATCTATTTTTTTTCATTTACAGGCCTTATTTTTCTTAAAGGACTGTAGCTGCAAATAAGCTACATTGAATAACAAATGTCATGAACAAAATCTTCAACCACATTTTCACAGAAAATTCAGAATTAGGCTTTATAGGGCTGCTTCCTTCAGTAAATTTAATAACGTTGAAGGTATAATTTACTGTAGGCAAGAGGTACAAGAGAATTAGGTACCTAATTCCCTTCTAGTGGGACTTCAGATTTCATCGCCTTTAATTACCCATGCACTACAGGTAGATAGCCACTAGGTGGCAGTAGTACTCAGTGCTGTAATGGCAGCAGCTAAAACACCTCATTTTGTTTATATCTAAGTAGGAGTTATTCATTCATTCAGCAAACTTGAGTCTCCTTTCCACGTAGTGTATGAGGCTTCTGGTTCCCTGCACCCACTTCCTCACAGATTCAAAAGTATAAATTACCAGTATTTTAATCAGAACTAATTTTCTTTTTGAAACTTACATATATTGTAATGTAATTATTATTTGAACAAATATAAAATAGACTTTAAATTTTTCAAAACAAATTGGAATCCAATAATACATAATTGATATCTTACCTCATTATATATCGATCTGCCTTCCAATTGGCACCTGTGCCACAGAGTGGAGACTGGTCAAGGCAATAGACCTTGCAAGGGCCACAGTTTGTGGGAAATACTAAGTCCTGAACCAGAATTTCCACACAGCCTGGTTGTGTCTGTAGTGACCCCGCAAGACTGAGAAATGATTAGAAGGCCAGCCATTAAAATCCAATCCACACAAAAAGCTTTCCATAGTTTGAGAGATAGCCTCAAAGCAGCAATCTAGCTCAGGCACAGAATTCAAGTTCCAGTCCCCACAGGAAGTTTCTCCTAATTTGGGAATTAGCCACAGGACAGCAAATTATTTCCAGAGCAGAGTTAAAGTAGTGGTGGTAACTATTAATATGTCATTGAACAGAAAGGAAAAACAGAAAAACAAAAAAAACAGATCAGAGACAAAGCTCTGATACTAACCCCACACCACCAAAGAACACCTACAATACCTAGAAGAGGTAGCTGTCTCCTTAAATGAAAGGCATCAACATAAAGACACAAAGATCAAGAAAGAACAGAGAAATATGACAATACCAAAGGAAACCAAAAAAACACCAGCAATGGACCTAGAAGAACAGTGAATTTAAGAAACGTCTGGCAGAAAGTTCAAAATAACCCTCTTAAGGATGTTCAGGGAGTCACAAGAAAATACAAGTAGAAAATTAAATGACACCTGGAAAACAATCCAGGACCAGAATAAGAAACTTGACAAAGGAATTCAATCAATTTAAAAAAATAGAAATTATAGAAATAAAGAATACATTATCTGAACTTGAAAAACTTGATAGAAAGTGCCAACAGCAAACTTGATCAAATAGAGGAAAAGAATCAGTGAGCTAAAAGACAGAACATAGGAAATTATCCAATCAGAGGGGCAAAAAGAAAAAGAATAAGTGAAACAGAAATGCAGCAGTTATGGGACTCCCTCAAGTGAAATAACCTCCACATAATCGGCATACCCAAAGGAGACAAAAAAGGAAGAGACCTAGATTCAAGAAAATAATGACTGAAAATTTCCCAAGTATGGAGAACGTTGAAAACATCCAGGTACGGGAAGCTCGGAAGTCACCACTCAAATTCAACCCAAAGAGGAACACCCCAAGGCACATCATAATTAAATTATTAAAACCCAAAGTAAGAATATGAAAGCAGCAAGGGAAAAGAAACACATAACATTCAACAGAACGCAAATATATATCTCAGTGGATTTCCAGTAGAAGCTCTACAGGCGAGAAGAGAAAGATAATATATTCAAAGTGCTGAAGGAAAAAGACTGTCAGCCAAGAATTCTGTATCCAGCAAAACTAACATTCAAATATAAAGGAGAAAAAATTCTTTCCCAGATAAACAAAAGCTAAAGGAATTCATCAACACTAGACCTGCCTTACAAGAAATCTAAAGGGAGTAGCAAGGAAACATTTGAAGGTATATAACTTACTAGTAAAGTCTGTACACAGACAACCTCAGAATGCTCCAATATTCTAAGGGTGGTGAATAAACTACTTACATCTTTAGTATGAAGACAAAAGGACAAACCTAACAAGACAATAACAAATACAACAACCATATAAAAGACAGCAATATTAAAAGATATAACTAGAAACAACAAAGTGGCAAAACATTGGGGGGAACGACATCAAAGCCTAGAGTTGGCTTTTTTTCCCCCTTTAGATATCAAAGTTAAGTTGTTATTAGTTTATAATAATCTGTTATAACTATAACATGTTTTTGTAAGGCTCATGGTAACCATAACACAAAAACTTATAAGATGTAGTAAAAATAAATAGCAAGAAATCAAAATATACTGCTAGAGAAACCACAAAGGAAGTCAGTAAGACCAGAAAAAAGGATCTAAAAAACAACCAGAAAAAAAGTAACAAAATGGTAGTAACAAGACTCTATGTATCAAAAATAACTCTAAATGTAAATAGATTAAATTTCCCAATGAAAAGACACAGAATGGCTGAATGGATTATGAAACAAGAACCAACAATATGAAGCCTACAAGAAACTCACTTCACCTATAAAGACACATATTGACTGAGAGTGAAGGATGGAAAAAGATATTGCATGCAAATGGAAACAAAGCAGAGCAGGAGTAGCTATGCTTGTATCAGATAAAATAGACCTCAAAGGGCCGGCCCGGTGGCGCACTGGAGAGTGCGCCGCTTGGGAGTGCAGCGGCGCTCCTGCTGAGGGTTCGGATCCCATGTGGAGACCGGTTCCCGCTCACTGGCTGAGCGCGGTGCGGGCGCGAAACCGAGGGTTGCGATCCCGGTACCGGTCAGTAAAAAAGACAAAAAGGAAAAAAAAAAATAGACCTCAAGCCAAGGAATGTGCAAAAAGATAAGGAAGGTCATTATCTAATGATAAAGGGATGAATTCAAAAGAGGATATAATGATTTTAAACATATACATGCCCAACAACAGACCACCCAGATATGTAAAGCAATTGCTATTAGACATATTGGGAGAGATAGACTCCAGTACAATAATACCTGAGGACCTTAATACCCAACTTTCAGCAAAGAATAGATTATCCACACAGAAAAACAACCAAAAAAATCAGAATTAATCTCTATTCTATGCCAATTAGATTTAATAAACATTTATTTATAGAACATTTCATCCAGGAGATGCAGAATACACATTCTTCTCAGCAGCATATGGAACATTCTCTAGAATAGACCATATGGTAGGTCACAAAACATGTCTCAACAAATTTTTAAAAATTGAAATTATCCCAACTATCTTGTCTACTACAATAGAGTAAAACTAGAAATCAACAACAAAGGGGACATTGGAAATTGTGCCAATACATGGAAATTAAACAACATGCTCCTAAACAACAAATGGGTCAAAGAAGAAATTTTAAAGGAAATTTTAAAATTCCTGGAGAAAATGAAAATCAAAACACAACATACGAGAGCCTAGGAGACACAGTGAAAGCTGTTCTGAGAAGGAAGTTTAGAGCAGTAAGTGCCTACATCAAAAAAGAAGAAAAACTTCAAATCCTCAAATAAACAATTTAATGTTACATCTCAAGGAACTAGAAAAATAAGAACAAACCAAACCTGCTTGTATCACTTTATTCCACAAATCTGCCCTAACTTCACAGAAATCTGACCTCATCACTCAAAAATCTTCAGGCTTCCTATCACTAAAAACTAAAGTCCAGATTCATTGGAAGGGCGTAAAGTTCTTTGTTTTCTCATCTCTAACTTCTTCTGAATAATATCTCCCACCTGCATTTTGCACTCCAGAAATTTCTAATTAACCCAATTCTCTAACCACATCATTTTTCCTTTCACATCTCTGGGCCTTTGTATTAAATTCTTCCTTGCCTAGAATGCTTTCGAGCCCATACCCCTTGGTCTTTTGCAAACTTCTGTTCATTCTTTAAAGCCCACTTCATGTTTTGCTTCCTCCGTGAAGTCTTCCTTTCCCTCCAGACCCATTTTTCCTTCTTTTTATTCTTCTGTTACCTTTAGTAGCTTAACCTTACAAAAATATCTACACATTAAATTAATCCTTCCATTTCTGAAATTATATTTTAAGCATAAAGAAAAGATGGAAATGTACCAAACTTTAATTTTTATCATGCTTTTAGCAATATCAGGCCCCCAGAAAAAAATATTCAATACTATTAAAGCTATTTATAAAAATTTTGTAAAAAGATCTTTATTCAAATGCACTCTGATAAATTCTGAAAACAGAGTAGGAAACATGTTGATGAGAGTATTTATTTCAACATAATGTTGAAATCTATGTCCAAAATAAAATTCCAATAGGTAAAAATATCCAAAAAAGCCGCTATATGTCCCCAAATCTGCTAAGTCTCTAGTTCTTATTTAAAACATTTAACATATGATATCCTAAGATGTAAAGATTATATTCAAGAGTATAGTACTTTCTATTCATATGCAAAAAATAGGATGTACAAAAATGCATAAAGAATAATGCAATGAACATATGCTAATGTACTGTTAGCTTAAAATAAAACATTACTAATATAGTAGGACTTCTCTCCACCTGGGCCCCTTCATTGATCATACTCATTCTATCTCCCATAGAAATGACCACTATGCTGAACTAGTTTATTCCCATGCACTTTTTAGAGTTTAATTATAATACAGTATGATATGGTAAGGCCAAGGTAAAGAATAAATGGTAATTAGTGAAGGGGAAAGAGGACCACCAGAATACAGTATGAAAAGCTCCATGAAGAAGACAAAATCTGATCTGAGTCTTTAAAAGTTAGAAAAGTTCCAGATACAGTGAAGAAGAATCCAGGCAAAGGAAAAATACTAAGATCATCATTAAATCCTATTGACTTTCTGACTGAAGTTCAAAAATTCTTTTATTAACACAGCTGAAATTTACCTAATGAAATGTTTTCTGCACTGAAAAAATCTTGAGTATCTCTCAATTTTTAGATCCAGTAGAACCCATTCATCTCTATCCTTAGGTCCTTACATATGTCAGTCTGGTACTTAAGCATTTAAAGTACTATATCTGTGATTGAGGACAAAAAACACGCAACTGGTCTTGGAAGCAGTACAAAGTATTTAAAGTATCTTAGAAATCCACCAACTGTTGATATAACTTGTACCAACAAAAACTGGCATAGAAGACCATCCCAATAAAAAGAACCACGCTTCTCTAGAACTGGAATGAGGTTTCAGCCTCTCCTGGAGATACAGAACTGGACCACACTACAGTGAGGAGGTTTGAACAGCACCAGAGGTCTAGCCCATACCCCATCCACAGAAACCCTAGCATACTGTGGGAAACCTTTGTCCAGTCCTGAGCTTGGAAATCATCAGACAACCCTAAAATAAAATAGGTTTCCAGTGGCCTTCCAAACCAAAAGTGATGCAGAATGAATCTTCTCCATCTTTTAACTCACCATTCTTCATAACTGCCCTTCTCTCCAGGTTATTTTGAGTCATGAACCAGAAAATCAGAGTGATCAAATTGTTCCATAGCATTTGCATGCTAACTCACAAATTCCTAAATGTATTATACAAAGTATATAGGGGTGTGTGTGTGTGTGTGTGTGTGTGTGTTTGCAATTGTTCTTAATATATTTTATTCTTAGGTAGACTGATATTTATGTAATCTCCTGGAATCAGAACATAAAACTAGAACGTGAGGCCAGTTATACAAGACAGAGCTTGGTGATAATCTTCCACACAAATATGAATAAACATATATCACTGTTGTCTCAAATCATTTATCAATGATCCATTGATAAATAGGAATTTCCATCATTTTTGACATTAAGTTTCTATAGCAGTGAATAAAGTCAAAAACTACAAATCCCTGCTTTCATTCCCATCTTCCTACAATCCCTTCTTCACACTTTGGAATTACAGTCATCTTTATATGATTAAATGAGGTCCAAATTCCATAACATAGTTATAAACCCTTTCAAATCTGGCCTCTATTTAGCAGTTCCCTTTCATCTCTCTTCACTCATCTTCATCTCACACTTGCAACTGCAGCCATCCTAAATTTTCCTCAAGTACCTGAAGTATCACGCTTATTTTGGACTCCAAGCTTCTGCACAGCTTTACCATCTTTCATAAACATGCTTCCTCACTTTTTTTATTAACTTAAGAAACTTTTTATTTAGAAATAATTTCAATCTTACAGAAACGTTACAAGAATTAAGTTAGCACAAAGTACAACTGTATACCCTTCACCTCCATTCACCTATAGTTCACATTTCATTCCATTTTTCATTACATTTTTCCCTGAACTGTTTGAAGGTAAATTACATATGTCATGTTCCTTTACCCTTAAATCCTTCAGCATATATCCTTTTTTTAAAAAGACAATTATATTTAGGTTTTCTTGTATTAAAGTAATACATGAAATATGTGACTCATTGGTTAGGACTTGAAAAACTTTGTTTTATAGAGACTATTCTCTATTTTTTTTGTTATTTTTCAGCTTTATTAAGGTTTAATACACAAATAAAAATTGTGTATATTTATGGTATACAATGTGATGTGTTGATATGTGTGTACATTGTGAAATGGTTAAATCGAGCTAATTAACATATACATCACCTCACATACTTTTTTTTTGGTGTGGTAAGAATGTTTATGATCTACTCTTTTAGCAATTTTTTTAAGTATACATTTTTAAAAAGTAAATACTCAGTATACATTATTAACTATAGTCACCATGCTGTACAATAGATCTCCAGAACTTATTCCTACTGTCGAACTGAAACTGTACCTTTGACCACCATCTTCCCATTTCCCATCCCCCATGGTCCTCCCCTTCCTTCCCAGTCCCTGGTAACTACCATCGTACTGTCTGCTTCCATGAATTTCACTTTTTTAGATTCCACATATAAGGGAGATCATGCAGTACTTGTCTTTCTGTGCCTGACTTATTTCATTTAGTATAATGTCCTCTGGGTTAATACTTAACGTCACAGTGACAGGATTTCTCTCTTTTTAAAGGTTGAATAGTATTCCATTGTGTATATATACAACATTTTCTTTATCTGTACATCTGTTGATGGACACATAGGTTCATTCCATATCTTGGGTACTGTGAATAATGCTGCAGTGAACATGGAAATGCAGATATCTCTTTGACATATTGATTTCCTTTCCTTTGGATATACACCCAGTAGTAGGGTTGCTGGATTATATGGTAGTTCTATTTTTAATTTTTTGAGGAACCTCCATACTGTCTTCTGTAATGGCTGTATTAATTTACAGTCCTACCAATAGCAGCATCTCAACATATTTCCTGAGAACTGGGAAGGTAAAGTTCTCAACTTCAGTAATTTAACATTGACATACACTTTAAATTAAATCTCACATTTGTATCCAATTTATACTTTAAAAAATGATTATATTGCATTGCATTGTATGGAAGTGTCTTCATTTATTTTTACCAATTCCCTAGTATTAGGTATGTGGGTAGTTTCCTAATTTTCAATATTCTTTTTTTTTTAATTTATTTATTGAATCAAAATCAATTATACATATTTTGGGGGTTCAACACTGAGATACATTGATCAAATCAATATTACTAGCATATATATTGTTACAAATCATAATTATTCTTTATACCCCTTGTCCAATCTCTCCACTTTCCCCATTTCCTCCCCCTACTCCCTCTAATTACCCTAGATTTCTTCTGGACTTCTGAAAGAATAATGGTTACTCTGTTAATTTGTTGCCTAGATAATCTGTCCAATGCTGAGAGATGTGATCAGGTCCCCCAATATTATCATAGAGCAGATGCTTCTTCTGTCATTCTAAAATAGGCTTTGTGTAAAGAGACATCCTCTTCTTTTCTTTGTCTCTGCTGGTGACTCTCCTTGTGTGAGTGCACTCCAGTGGTTGGCGGACCATCTGCGTGGTGGTTGTGGTGTCTAGCTGCTTTTGGGGTAGCCATGGTTATTGTGATGGCTGTGGTGGGCCACCCACATGGAGATACTGTTTTTGGTATGCTCCTTGGCACTAGCGGTATGCCTGGTTGTGGGGGGTGTCTGTTCCCCTTCTCCATGCCTCTGGTTCCTGGGCAGGCCCCAAGGTGCTGGCACCATGTGCCTAGTTGTGGGAGGGGTGTCCGGTCTCCTTCTCCATGCCTTGGGTCACAGGGTGGGACCCAAGGAACTGGCTTGATGTGCCTGATTGTGGGAGAGAGGTCCGGTCCCCTTCTCCATGCCTTGGGTCCCCGGGCAAGTCCTAAGGTGCTGGCGTGGTGTACCTGGTTGTGGGAGGAGGGTCCAGTCCCCAGATCCATACCTCAGGTCACTGGGCAGGCCCCAAGGGGCCAGCTTGGTGTGCCTGGTTGTGGGAGAGAGGTCCGGTCCCCTTTTCCATGCCTTGGGTCCCCGGGCTGACCCGGAGACACAGGTGCAGTTTGCCTGGAAGTGGGAGTGGGGTCTGGTCCCTGGATCCAAGCTCCAGTTCCCAGGCAGTCCCCAAGGTGCTGGTGGTGTGCCTGGGCTGGAACTAATTTTTTGTCCTTTGCTTCTAACACAGGGGAACTTCCTGTGGGAAGCAGTTCTTGAGCTGTGTTGTTGACCTAAATTGCTGCTTTGCTGCTGTTTCCCTAGGGAAGGCTTTTTGTGCAGCTCAGGGTTTAATGGTTGATCTTATAGGTACTTCCGACTCTCCAGAGACACGGGTGATCTGTATTCTGTAGAAACTCTGATCTGGGCCAGAGTTTTTTCATCAAACTGCACCCCATGCAATTCTGCATTTCAGACCAGTCTCCTCTGAGTGATCCTGTGCTGATTGGGGGGCAGAGCAGCTGTCCTTGCTGTGTCCCAGTGTTCTCCTGGTGTTCCCATCTTGCCCACCACCCATGCTCCAAACACTTCCCATGGGATGGGCCTTGCGCGGTCCCTTGTGATGAGTCACCGGCCTCTGAATGGCTCCCTTTTTTCAGTTGTTCTGGCTCCTCGCTCCTGCTTGGGTCCACGGGAACCCTATTAGTGGTCTTGTTGTCCTGGGGGCTGCCAAGGCCCTCTTCTCTCCTGCTGCCTCCAAGTAACTTCATCTGAAGGGCACAGCCCGTGGCTTCTGCCGGCTCCTGCTCCATGCGCTCATCAGCTCGAACTTTAAAGCAGCCACGGCCTGAAATGCTCAGAGCAGCTTTTTCTTTCTCTCATCATGGCTTCTCCCGCCTTCATGAACTCCATAGGTCTCTCCTCCTCTTCCCCTGAGCTCCAGCGGCCCCAGCTTGGCTGATGTTACATTTTTATAGTTTGTAAATTGGTTGATTTGTGGGGGAAATTGACGCTGGGAACCTTCTGTTCTGCCATCTTGACCAGAACTCCCCCACTTCCTAATTTTTACATCTTTCAAAATCAAATTTGTATATTCCTCCAGGCACCCTTTCCTATCTTGCTGATAGTAATCACTATGTCCTCTACTATGTCCCACATACTGTATTATTGCATTTATCACACTTTAATATAATTAATTTAGATTTCTGTCTCCCATTCTTCATCACAGTCCCTTTAAGACAGAAACAAAAAGTTACATTTTGTACCCCTATGGGATACAATAGTATCTACCGTACAGTGTCTGACCTATAGTGTCTGACCTACAGTAAGTGCTCAATGTCAACTGAATTGAACTAAAAGTGCTATTCCATAACAAGTCTAATGAACAACCTCTTCCATGAGCAATTATATTAACAGTTTAGTCTATTCCTGGCAAGTTTGATTCTTTGCAAAAAGAAACAAACCTGGTTTGCATTTACATTGTCATTATAGTACTCAATATTACCATGGTGGAACTAATGATTGAAATGGTTTTGCCATATCCAGAGCCCTAATTATAATTTATAATTGTCCTTTGATATAACGGAAGTAATAATAATTAGTAATTGTCATTATTGCTAATATCTACTATTTATTATGCTTCTGACATTAAACTTTATGCTTTCATAGGATTATCTAATTCAATCTCCAAAACTACTTTTCTCCATTTCTTATTTAAATAGATCTTCTTTGATGTGACCTCCAGGTCACTATGGAAATAAATACATTAATTGGTTATCTGTTTTGTGGCAGTGTACATAAATTGTCTTCAGAGAGCATTTGTCCAGTATCCCTAAGTAGAAGAAGTCAGGATACAGACATGAAAATGTATTTAAGACTTCTTCCTGAAAATATTTGCTTCAGGGGAATTTAATGTCTTTGCCCAGTGAGTCTTCCAGGCTAGGTTTAATACATAAGTGAATTAAAAGCATGAACAAATGGCATTGCTGCAAGCATGGCAAGTTTATTGACTTTTGTCATGTAGGAATATCTACTGATAGCACCATTAGTGGTAGAAATACCTGGTGTGGTAGACTCTGCCTTGTTTGACATACTGATGTAAAAATGAATATTATTGATTAATTTTTTTAAAAGACAATTTTCCAGAGACTAGATTAGAATCTGAAAACGCTATTAACCTCACAGCAATGGAAAAGACTCTAACTCCCTTTGATGGACACAGTGGAAGAGAAATTCAGGTTAGGGGCCAATCACCTCAGAAAAATTAGTTCTCTGTACCAGTTGCAGTAGCAAGCAAATATGGTTTTGAACATCCTCTGATTGGATTTGATGTTTCTGGAAGCTCTGAAATGCCAGTGGGGGAATATGTGCATGAATGTCAAATTCTTAAAGCATCCTCTTTTTGTCCATAAGGTTAAGAGAAAGAAAAAAGGAGAAAAGAGTGCTTGCTTGTTTATGTATTCATTGTTTACCAGATAACAATATTTCCAAATAAAGAAGAGTTCTTCTCAACTTCACAAATGTGTAACTTAAGGATTGTCTGCTATTTGATTTTCTGCTTTTTCCTCTCTATTTTATTTAAGTAGATTGTTCTTTATTTGAGGGATAATGGAATAAAGAGTTTTCATTGATTCTGACAGTTTGTGGACTAAAATTATAAATGATACAAGTGTAAGGTTAGAATTGTCAGCAATCTGAACTGATTTCTAAAGAGGAAATTTGCTAGTAAAAATAGGAAAAGCTAGCTGTGAAAAAGATGTATTTTATATGAGAAATGGTAAGGTAGAGTTGAAAAGATTTGAGCTTTACAAATTTTGTTGTTTGCCCAAATTATCAAGCCCATCATTAATCCTTTGTATTTATTAGATAATGCACCTAATTCTCTTATTAAAATTATACTCTCATTTTCATCAAAATAAGATAGTTTGTAACAAGAAAAAAGAAACATTTTAATGTTAATTTTTAAGTCCTAGTTAAAAGCATCATTGACAGTTGAGAAATTGAGTCAGACATGTGAAAATGACTGGCTGAAAATATTAGAAGGTGACTATGAAACATATTTTTAGCAAAGCAATATATTTATAAAGAGCTCTTACAAATCAAGAGAATCACAAAAAGAGAAAAGGATAAAAACCAACAATTCAATTCACCAAAAGATGATCATTTTCACATAAGTATGATGATAAAAATAACCATCTTCACTAATAATCAAAACATCAATGTGGTATCACCCAAAGAAACTAACAAAAATTTCAAAGTACTATATAGGTGGGAGGCTATGGGTAAACTGATACTTATAGGAGACTTCCAGTCAAGATGGCAGAATAGACAGTCCCCAGCATCGCTCTCTCCCACAAATAAACCAAGTTACAACTATAAAAGAGCAACAACAGCCCAGCTAGGGCCACTAGAGCTCAGCGGAAGAGGAGAGTCCTACAGAGTGCATGAAGGCAGGAGAAGCCCTGATGAGAGAAAGAAAGAAATCACTCCCACCATTTCAAATCCCAGCCATTTCCAGGCTAGAGCTGCTGAGCACATGGAGCAGGAGCTGGCAAAAGCTGCAGCTGTGCCCTTTGGATGAAGTTGCTTGGAGGCGGCAGGGGAGAAGAGGGCCTTGGTGGCCCCAGGCCAACAAGACCACTAATGGGATTCCTGTGAACTACATAGGAGGGAGGAGCCACAACAACTGAAAAAAGAGGAGCCACTCAGAGGCCAGTGAGTCATCTCAAGAGACTGGTGCACAGCCCATCCAATGGGAAGTGTTTGGAGCCCGAGCAGTGGGGGAGACAGGTCCACTGGGGGAACACTGAGGCACAGCAAGGACAGCTGGTCTGCCCCCCAATCAGTGTAAGACCACTCAGAGGAGACTGTTCATAAATATAGAATTGCATGGAGTGCAGTTTGATGAAAAGACTTGGGCCCAGACCAAAGTGTCTACACAACCCAGGTGTACCAGTAATCACAAGAGCTGGAAGTACCTATAAAGTCAACCATTAAAACCTGAGCTGCACAAAAAGCCTTTCCTAGGGAACCAGCAGCAAAGCAGCAATTTAGCTCAACCACAGCACTCAAGTACGGGTCCCCACAGGAAGTTCCCCCATTTTCGAAGTAAGCAAAGGACAACAAATTAGTTCCAGTGCAAAGTTGGATTGGTAGGAACAGCAAATAACCCAACACAGAACTGAAAGAAAAAACAAAATACCCACAACCAGAGACAAAATTTGATATTAACTAGTAAAGGTCTCATTTCACCAAAGAACACCTATAATACCTAGAAGGACCAGAAGTCCCCTGGGCTACCAAGCTAGAAAGTGTGGGGGCTGGGGACCTTAGCCATGCCCCCTGACACCCACAACCAGTCCAGAAGGTGGGGTCCAAGGGCCTCAGCCACGCACTCCCAACACCCAGAACCAGCCCAGCAAAAACCACCTAGCTACCACAGGAAGTGCCCCAGGGTCTCACAAGCCAGGGTAGTGGAGGGCCGAGGGTCTTGGTCACACTCCCCCAACACCTGCAACCAGCCCAGCAATGACCACTGACCCACCATAGGAGGCACCCTGGGCTCTCCTGAGTCAAAGTGGTGGGGGGGCTGAGGGCCTTGGCCACACCCCCTGACATCCACAACCAGCCCAGTGACAACCACCAAGCTGCCGCAGGAAGTGCCCCAGGTTTCCAAGCTGGGGTGGTGAGGGGTGAGGGCTTTTGCTACACTCCTGTGACATCTCCACCCAGCCCAGCAATAACCAAGCCACTGCTGGAAGTCCCCTGGTCTCCCCTGTGGGAATGAGGGGGAGCCACAGATCTCAATCTCACCCATCCTCCTTTCTCTTTCCTCCATCCCATTTCCTTCCCCTTTCCCCTCTCCCCATCCCTTCCAACTGCTCTGCAACAACATCATAGAATGTAAAAAAAAATATTAATAAGCCTTGAAAAAAAACCCTGATACTTATACCACCTTTTCAAAAAGCAATATACAAGGATTATAAAAGTGTTTATATCCTTTTGATATATTAACCCCATTCCTCACATTTTTAATAGCAATCCAAAAAAGAGGAAAGCTATATGAATCTAACAAAATTGCATAGACACTGAAGATATCCTAATGTCTAGCAATATATAAAAGACTAAATAAAGTATGCTGCATCAACCAGTATGACATTGTACAATAATTAAAATTTATAAATATAAAGGATGTGGTAATATGAAAAAATACTTAGAGAATAGGTTAAAAAATAGAATGCAAATACATATCTACAATATGATTACAATTATATAAAAATTACCTATGCATAAGACATCAGAAAGGACAGTGAAAATTATGTTAATTTTTCAGATATAGGAGGAGTGTTCAACATTTTTAATAGCTATTACATTTATATAAAGAATATTAAAAATAAAATCAAATTTATATAAAACATTTTATGTCTGATACTAAAATGTAATATTCACAAAAAGCATAAGACTAGGACATTAACAGAACTGGTTTCAAGTTTTCCTTTAATTCCCAACTCTTTAGACTTAGGCAGTCCTGCCTGTAACCTATGCTGACGTCAGACAATGATCTCATCTGTAAAACAATAAAAATTCTATTGGATCAGAGAGTCTCACAGCTTTCTAATCCTGAAATTTTTTGTTCAAATCAAATCTTATGCAAATAGGTGAAAGTAGAGCTCCGATGGCTGAAGTATAAGGAAAAGGGTAGTTCTCTAGCAGGCTGGTTCTATTCCCTGTACCCTCCTTACCCGCCACCTATGAAAGCAATCTCTAAGAAGGCTCTGAGTAACTCCTGTGAAAAACAACAGCTTAAAGATTTCCATGGTTCTTTCACATCTAATCTGTAATTACTGAAATCGTGTGGTCCTCTTCTACTATAATTTAATTTTTCACATGTATATTATATCCTCAACTATATTGTAAAGGTTTTGAATTAAAAGCTGTACCTTATAAATTGACTTAGCTCCATCTAAATTTGCTTTGCTATATCCACTCAAAAAAAATGAATCACTAAATGAACAAAAAAATGGAACTGTAAAATTAAAATATCAGTATTTCAATTTGCAATAAAACACGGTCCAGGAGTAAATTGTTATGTCTTCTGGTTAATCAAAGTTACATGCAAAGTACACATGGATTAGCAATTTTCAAATAATACAATTAAATGTGAAATAATTTAACAGTATTTGCTGAAGAGAAAATGAGAAATGGTTAAAAGAGAAATGCTTTTAGTCAGAGATCCTTTCACTTCCTAAAACTCTCAAGCTACTTATAGTTCTTAACGTGGGTGGAAACAAAGCAGATTTATTTCTCATATTCATGTTTATTATTTAAAAACCCATAGAGGGAGTCAAGAATTCCCCTCTGAAATCTGATATGGTTGGTCTAATGGTTTCATCAAGGGAGATCCTATGCCATATCCTGCCATGACTGAAATTCTCACCATTAGAATAATTTCCCTTGGTTAGATGATGACTAAGAAGACCATGGAGAAAACACTCGATTAATCTTCTGTCATATGCTGGTTTATTAGTTTAGCTAAAGTCCCCCCAGAATGTATGGAGAATTTCAGGCTAAATGATTGGAAACAAGGAAACTGTATTAGGGGAAACAAAGCAGTACTAAACTTGTAGAAACCAGAATTGCCTAGAATTGTGGCAGGTCTATGACAATTGTGTGGAAAGGAACATACAAAAGGGAAAATCCTGCTTATCAAAATGGGAAGTGGATGTTATTAATAGCCAAACCACTTAGCAAGATAAATAACTTCCTTTCCAGCTGTATGATCTCTTTTGATGATTGTTTGCTTTGAGAACACTAGTTTACTCTACTCACTACAACCTAACACTTTAATTTAAATATTCTCATTTAATTTCCATCTAAGTTTTACCAGCAGCAATGATATAGAGAAAATGATCATAAGTTTGGCAGTCAGATAAGTCAGGAATAGGAGTTCCAGCTCCATCACTTACTGGCTAAGTAATGTTGAGTAAATTGCTCAAAAGAACAGTTTAATGTACAGATTGAGCCCTTTGCTTCATGAGTCAATCCCTCCATGTTCAAAGCCCAGGGCTATCACTTATCAAATGTTTTACTCTGGCTAAATTATTTAACTTCCCTAATTCTCCATTTCTTTATCTTTAAAATAGGGTTGATGATGATGACTGATAGGTAAATGAGAGAGAGAGAGAGAATATCCACATAAAGCCTTTATCACAGTTTCTAACATATAGAAATTGTTAATACCAAGCACCATAATTATTGTTACCTAACTTCTCTGCACTTGAGCATGTCATCTATAAAAGGGAAATAATATACAGTATACCTATTTTCAAGGGTAGAACAAATAAGAGTAACAAAGCACCTAACACAACCACTGAGTCTACTTACCATTCAAAGGCTAAGTCAACTCTGAACCTTCCCAATGAGTACTTCCTAGCCTAAAGTGTATTTTCTATGTCCTCTTCTGACTTTGAACTTTTACTGGCCTATAATAATTGTTTCATATTTGTGAGTTTATGTGCTACCTTTGCAACAATGATCATAAGTAGTAGAAAATCATTGTATTTCCTACCCAAAGTCTATTACCCCTTCTGGTCATCACAGAAAATTCTGTAATTCTGTTCTTTTTTATAGGAGACTATGCACCACTCTACTCTGAATCTATGTTCTTCTTGTAAAAGTGAATTTATTACCATTCTAGGGATGAGGCACATAATTTCCATCTGACTAGTTGAAATACCTCATTCCCATAGTCTTGGGGTGGCTCAAAAATGGCACATACCTTATCAGAGCCAATTAAAACTCGTTTGTCGATTTTGCTATGTACACGGAAAGAAAGGCACGTGTTTCTTCTAGTGGAACCTGAACTTGGGAGGATACAGGCTGGGAACTCTTCATTATCATGTGGAGACTAAAAATAAATCATCATGAGGACAGGAGATTCCAGATTCTACAATAACTTCATTTTAATGTTAGCAAAAAGTCAAAAAAAAATGATTTTCCAGAAACAATCTGAATTTGAGGTTATGAAATAAAGAAATTCAATAATATAGTAAGTCATCTTCATCTTTCTGCAGTACAACCTAGACATCTTATTTTTAAATCTCTCCTTGAAAGTACTTTGAAGATCAGGATTTCTCCTTTGGTTGATTATTAGTTATCTTGCAAGTATTTGCAGGTGCTTTTGGTTTTGTCCTACAATCTTCAATGTGACTATATGATTCAATTAACTATGATCCCATCCAAATGGAAAATAAAATCATATTTGTAAACAGATAATGTCAGGAAAAGGGAAGCATGAGCTCTTTTAGAAATAATGTCTCTGCCTAAAGAATACAAGGTTTCAGTCTACATCACGCCTAGAATGTATGATCAATCTTCTATTTGGCAATTCTCTTAAAAGACCATTTAGAAATCTGCCAGAGATCTTACTTAAAAACAAATACCAGAGCAGGAGGGAGGAAAAATCCAAACTATTTTTAAAATCTAGATTATGATTAATTTCTTAGAATTATTAAAAAATATTATTGCTTATGGCTTAGTTTTTAAGAAAGAATTCAAAATAAACTTTTTAAAATCGATTTTTTTAAGTTTTTTTTTCAGTATCTCCTTAAGTAATTTTTACCAAGTTATATAAAAATGGAGATTAGTAGTCAACTTTTAATATATTTGATTTTAGAATTATAATCTATCAAATATCAGTTTTCAAGCTGTACATTATCTCCTATTTAAGAACAATGGTCACAGTACATTTGGGTATTAACTTGCCTGTCAGAGAATGATTCATGGTTCTAAATCTAAAATAACCACCAAAATAAAACATTATAAGAACTGAAGTACTGTATTTCAAATAGAAGTTTGGGGAAAAAAAACCTTTAGGGTCTAATATCTTCATTTACATATGAATTTAAAGAAACAAAATACACATCAACAGGGCAATGTTCTTAGGCATCACACCTTGACAACTCTAAAGTTTTCTTTTTTTTTTTTTTTTCCTTTTTGTCTTTTTTCCATGTCCGGCAACGGATCACAACCCTCAGTGCCGCACCCGTACTGGACCCGGACCAGCAACGGGATCGCAACCCTTGGTGTTGCTCCCACACCTCGCTCAGCCAGTGAGCAGGAACCGGTCTGTATGTGGGATCCGAACCCTTGGCGGGAGCGCCACCGCGCTCCCAAGCGGCGCACTGTAGCAGTGCGCCACCCGGCCGGCCCGAACTCTAAAGTTTTCTTAGCACCAAAGTAACTAAATTCCTTTGATTAGGGTCTATAACAGATTGGCTATTCCTTCTTTTTTCCATCCCCTAAGCCCTTATTATTCCTCTCTAGGTGCTAGACCCTGGGAATACAAAGAAAAATAAGATACTGCCTATTAGTAATTCACAGTCTAATGAGAGAACAAAGCATAAAAACAAATAACTGTAGTTTAGTGTGGTAAATATGACAGAAATATATACAAAAGAACAGACTTGGAGCACAGTGGGGGGGACGGTTTTTATCTGGAGAATTAAGAAAGAGTTCACAGAAAAGAAACATTTGATCTGAAACTAAAATGATGAGAAACACTTCACACTGAATTTACTCCATCAAAGGTGATTTCACTGTACTTAGAAACTTTTATTTTAAAGACAGATGTTTGTAATAGTATACTATCCTTTTTTTAAGTTCCTAAAAGTGTTGAGGCATTTAAAGAAGAATTTTGAAATTTAGCAGTATAACTTTATATCAGTTTAATCATATGCAAAGCAAATAATTACCATGGCTATGACCTCAAGTCAACAAAAACAGAAATCATTTAGCCTGAGTTTGATTGGAAAATGTGGGAAATAGAATCTTCCTCCATCAAGCAATGAGAACTGGCTCTCAATTCCTGGGAACATTAAAGAAGTCTCAAAAATAACAACCAATTGCCATAACAACCACTGGCCAATAATTGCAAAGACCCAGTACATCCTCAGGATGTAGGACCTACCTGCTGTTGTGATGAGAGAAGGGCAGGGAAGGACATTAGAGAGAACTTACACTTTGATCCTTCTACTTTGGGGACGCTACAAGTTTCCATACTATAGTTGCAGAATCCCAGGTGCTGTATAGTGGTCCCCTATGACTGATTCCCGTGAGGTTAGAATCACAATAAGGAATTGGTCTGCACAAAGAGGGACCTAAAGTTTTCTAAGATACAGAAATTGGCAAACATCTGTGGGCCCGCTTAGGCTTGTCCCACATAAACTGACTCTAGTACCATTTTGGTAGTCCAAGAAGTACATTCCCTCTTGACTTAAGATTTCTGAAATAGAAATCTTCAATTAATCCATCACTAAAGCTCATTTTTATAGTGTGTCAGCTGCTGAACCAGTGATAATTATAGTTTTTAATTAACCTAGAAAGTTCACAGGCGAAAGAAAGCAGAATGTGCCTTGGCTCCAGGGCATAAGCCAACTTTATAGATGAGTGATGTTAAAATCTTGCAGTTGCTAGAAGCATCCCCTGGCTGTATTCAGATTCAGGATATCAACATTTATAAGACATTGACAAACCATTTTTTTAAGTCTCCCCAGGGAATGAGGTTCCCCAATGTCCGGTGAATAGCCATTTCCATGGAAAGACTAATGGACATTTAACATCATCTGTTGCTTCCAAATTGATCTTGATACTGTCTCCATTTTAATAATAAAACTTAATTAGATCTATGCATTGAAATATTAAGAAAAAAGATAACTCAATCTTCATATCTGAGCATTTCCCCCTCTTCGCATTATGTCCACAAAAGAGGAAAAATATAGGACATTTGAGAGACTGGGAAATTCTATCAAATATTGACTATAATTAATTTTTATATTAGCCAATTCAGTTATATTTTTAAATTTTTCCAAAAATTACACAGATCATATGTTGCACAATTGGCCCTTTGGCTGATCTCAGGGCATAATGAAAAGAAATTCTAGAAACCTTAGTAACTGCCACTTGCTCAAATTCCACAGAATTAATTGTATTTGGCCCAACCTCAATCCCACTGGGAGGCTGAGAGTGATAGGCAAGGAGTTTATTAAAGGTCAAACACATTGTGCATCGTACATTATGCACTCCAAAATTCTGAGATTAATGATGAGCTGAGGCCCGGGTGTGCCGTATCCTGCACGTGGTCTGGCAAAGATGTACCTTGGAATGTTTCAGCCTCTTGTAATTAAGGTTGGGCCATAAGGGGAGCATTTGAGCTTCCAGTTCTGAACTCTCCCCTATTAATGCAGTCCTATCATCTGCAATTGTGTGAAGTATTTGGGGGAGATATAGAAACATCTCAATCTGTCTCTGGAGATTATTGCTAATATTACTGTTACTCTCCTCCATAGGATTTAGATCAGAGCTTCCCAGCTGGTGAACTGTGGCACAATGGTGTGCACTCAGTGGCTTAGAAGTATATTCAGAAATGTTGGGGGCCGGCCCGGTGGCGCACTGTAGCAGTGCGCCGCTTGGGAAGTGCGGCGGCGCTCCCGCCGAGGGTTCGGATCCCACATATAGACCGGCCGCTCACTGGCTGAGCGAGGTGCGGGAGCAGCACCGAGGGTTGCGATCCCGTGGCCCGTCCTGGTCCGGTGCGGGCGCGACACTGAGGGTTGCGATCCGTTGCCGGTCACAAAAAAAGACAAAAAGGAAAAAAAAAAAAGAAATGTTGATCCACTCAGGCCTTGGGGCTGGAGTTCCCCATGGGATGGCTTTGACCTCAATAAGCATTTTCCAGGACTTCTCAGAGGAACATCAGAGATTAGGATCAGGCTTACCCCGTGGTATTCACAGATGGGATGCACAAGAAGTGACATATGCTACACATACTGCTTTTCTGTGGCATGAGATCCCCAGAGAGATAAGCTATTACCTGGATACTGCTTTAGCAGCCTGAAAAGTTGATGAAAGAGATCACACTCAAGAAGTTATGGAACACAGACCAAAGATCACTTCTCAAAGGAGAGGTGGGAGAATTCTTGGCTGATATAGCTCCAGAATCTGACCCCTAATTTCTGTCTTTCCATATATTCGATACTTCTGTCTGTTTGTGACTTGTAGCCATCCGGGGCATTCAAGCTGGCTACAGAGTAAAAATGCACATGCGTTCTGCAGTTAGAATTTGATTGTTGCTTTGAAATCTTTGATATCAAAAAGCACAATTGGAATTTAAATCTATTTGAATTCACCACAAGAAATTTTATCATTACATTTGACATTGAAAGAAAAAGAAGAGCTGTAGTATTCTTGAAATATTCGTTTTAATTGTTAAAAATTTTGAATTACTGAAAAATAAGAGTTTTAAAACAAAGTTTCCTATCTATGGTTACTATCAAGTATTGAAGAGATTATCATTAAATTTTTTTGATCAAAAATTATGACTTCACTAAAGTTAAGTTTATTAAAATTTTGAAAAATTTTATTTGAAAGTTTTACATACATGTAATTTTTGTCTTTTCTAATATTTTGTATTTATTTCTCCTATTATAATAATTATATAACATAAAGAAAACAATTTTTTTTTCACAAAGCCTCTTGGAGGCTACTAAACTGCTCCGTTTTACTCCTGGATGCCAAATAACTACATAGTCTTCTGTGTATTCTATGATGTACAGATGGTTGGGAAGAACTTCTTTCAATAAATAAACCATATCTGATTTATTCAGTTTGGTTTATGTCTGGCCTAACCTTCAATCTGAAACTACAATTGACATTTGTGAAGATAATGGTTAAATTAGTGTGTAATCCAAATAATCCAAGTCTCATCAGCTCAGGGTTACACATGAGATAACATCAATATGCCATACCAGTTTTCACAGCTTGAATATACTTCTCATCTCAGTTCTCAATTATTTAAGAGTCCCCAGTAGAGTCAGTTTCCAACACCTCAGTCACAAATCAGGCAAAGACAATTTGCAGCTTTATCACCACTTGTTACTATAGACCACCATTTACAAACACCTGGGGCCCCTCCTGTGCCACTCTAGTGACCCACCTCCAGGCCACACTGGCGTCCAAATACGTCATTTCTGCCACCAGGTTCCAGAACCACTCCATTCAGTCTACTCCCTTCCTAGGCACATAAATGGGCATAAATCTTGCCCAGTGTTCAGGTGGCTACCTATATCACTGATGCTAGCCTACTACTCTGCTTAAGACCTGGCCATCATCCTACCAAGAAATAAGAAATGAAGTAATGTTCTCTCCCTTATATTGGGCTCTTTTGGAGGTGGCCCATAATGTTACTGTGCTCTGTTGTAAATCATTTAGTTTTTCTAAATGCTCATAGACTTTTTCTTCCTAAGGAGAGTAATAGCTGGGTTGGAGCAGGTTCAAGTAACAGCAGTAACTCTACCCATATAACTACCCCTCCCCACCTCTCTCCTGTTTCAGTTCAGTTCCTTTTTCTAAACTTTCTCTCCTTAGCTTGTATTCTCTCTCAAGCACCCTGGAATTCCTCCTTAATATTCAACTTTCCACATTTTCCACATTCTAACTGAGTGTATCAGCCATACCTATCTGATTGCCAAAGTTATTTTCACAGGAATATCTCCAGAGCTCAAGAAAACCAACACATGCAAATTTAGTGAGGACCAGCTTCATTCTCTAAGATTCAACTGCAACAGTGAATCATGTGGTATTTTGGACAATCTTCAGAGATTATGTATACAAATATATTCTCTATTTATAGTAGATACATATTAAAGGTGATGATTTTCTCATTCTATCTGTGAATGGAAACAAATTACATGAGATACCAAATATTCAGATGCACCCAAGTAACACCGTGGGAGATTATCTTTAGGATGGTGACAAACTTCATGGTTGGCCAAACATATTTACTAAATACTAATGGTATTAGAAATCTTTGTAAAACCTGTGAATAAAGCAAAGTGGTATTGGTGCAGTTCATTATAGTTTTTCTGTCTTAGAGCAAAGAAAATTTATATGGCATAGTCCCATGTTCCAAACCCATATTGTTATTCCATGAGTATGCTACAAAAGTATCTCCAAATATTTAAGTAAACTGACCCCTATGCAACTGAAAATACCAATGGGGACACCAAAGCAAATTTTTCCAACCCACATGATCTGAGCATTGCCAGAAATTAGATATTCAATTGATTTCAGACTAACCCAGAGTATTATGGACTGTTAATGATTCAGATACAAAACTGCATGAGAGAAATTTTATACATACTCTAAAGATTGCACTCGATATGTAATAATCAAAGGGAATCATGCTACCAGCACGCTGATATACATAAGAAGCCGTAGACCAAAATCCTCAGCATGACTTGCCAGTCCTTTCATTATCTGGCCTGAGTCTTCTTTCCATCTTCCACCTCCTGTCAGCTATGTCAGCCCTTTGCTGTGCTTCCTAGAAGTCCCTGAACATTCCAGACTCTCTCAAGTACATTCTTTCTTTGTGGAAAGTCATTTCCCTCTCATTCATTTCATAAACTTCAACTTGTCTCTCAGGAAGCATTGCTAAGTATTGCCTCCTTTGAAGTCTTCTCTGTCCTCTTGCCCTACCAGACAGATTTATATTACAATATAGTGATTTGCCTGCATGCCCTTCTCTTCTCCTCTTTGGTGAATGCTTTGGCATCAGGAACTGGGCCCTTCTTAGGTTAGATGTTTGTCCTCTGGGACACTGACTGAGTATATTCCCTGGTTGGGTGCAGTAAAGGAGAAGGATGAATTCAGATAATGTATTGAGTACCATTAAAAGCCTGGCCCAGTTCTTAGTGCTAGATACAATATATACATCTTCATTCTTTATAAAATTATTAGAAATGTATCATTACCCAATTTTACACATATTTCAAAACATATTTCAGATGATTAGAAAGAGTTAAATATAAAAAGTCAAACTATTAAAAATTTAAATGATAATACAAATGAATATCTGAATTCTGTGAGGAAAAGACTGCTTAAAACAGTGGAGTAAATCATAAAGAAAAAGATTAATTTGGCTACATATAAATTTAATAAAGGAGTTTTAAAATTGTTGAATGAATGAATGTTCAACCTGAAAAGGATGTTTGGTCACTCTATAAACATACAAATTTGTCAGCAGCAGCATGGTCAAAAGTTTGGGAAAAAAATGTGTGTAAGTCACCTTTCTTTATTATAAATGTTCAAAGGTGATATTTTTAAAACTTGTTACTAGGGTATACATGAATTAGTTTTCCTGTAATAGTTATTCACCTATTCTCAACATAGTCTCTGGGAAATAGTGGGCATTAATTTAAAATTTACCGGGAGAAGGAATATCAGTTCATTCCCTGTACTTCTTATGACCATCCAGCAATCTGGAACAAGAACAGACCATGGAAATATTCAATTGATAACTTTTGATATCTTAACAGAGTATGCTAAACAACCTACCCAAACAGCCATGCTATCTTGTAAATAAACTCATATATATGTATACTTGCATATAATTCTTGAATATTTATATGCATGTGAGTATCTATTATTGTAACTCTGCTATAGAACTATTCTTGGAATCTGTAATGCCATATTGCCTTAAGTAAAGCCCCTTATAATTAGATAATTCAGTATCCAAAGGCTGTAATATAACACTCAAAGACAAACCTAAGATATAAATGTGTTTTATGGCAAATAGTATCATAATGATACTAAGTATTTTAACAAACACTCACAAAATATCCCCAAAATTAGAGTGATAATTCGTGTTTTCTGTTAATAGAGTCTAATTTCTTGCATAGAAACTAAACTTTAAAGACCTTTATCTTGAATGTGGTAACAACAGTTTGAATCTTTTAAAAGTTCACAAACATTCCATAGGGAATCTGAAGCACTCAGTGTATAAACATGTCTTCAAAACAATGGAGCATAACTACCATTAAAACTCTACATTCTGAATTGATATCTTCACCTTGACATAAAATTAAGATGAGTGACATATTTACTATTGGCATATTAAACATTCAACTAATTAAATAGCTCTAATATTCAATTGTAATGATTAGACTTCTTTACTCATTATGTTATCCACCTTATGTATTTGTCTTCACAAACCTCACATATTAAACCATGTATGTCCATAAATATTTTTTATTTAATCGTGTTGGTCTTGGTGATACTTCTTTTTCATAGTTTGTGATGATATAATTTCATTTTCTAAGAATATATGTTTATTTTGCCTGGTTTGTAATATAAACCCAAACATCATTTCATGTACATATATAATGACCTGCCCATATCATCAGATCAGAAATACTACTTAATCAATTTAATGATGTATCCATTAATCTAGTATGCTGAGTTACTCATGTTATATGTAATGTAATAATATAATACTGACTGCCAAAAGCTAGCAGTCTCAAGCAAACACTTGAAAATTTTTAGTTGAACAGGTATAAGTTATTATCATTACTGCTTCCCTGAACACTATTAAATTCATGACTTTACCCTTATTCTCAACTCTCTATAGCTGTTCTGCTTTCATTCCTACTCTGCAACTGAGTTCTTCTGAGGGATGGATGAAGAGAAGGACTTATACTGAACGTGGTGTTGGGGGCAGAATGAGTAGCGGCAGAAAGATGAGAAACCAGGGGGTCCTTTCTCACACTGCCTCTGTCACAAGCCAGCTGGGTACTACTGAGCAAGTCAGCCTTCTTGACTTACATTTTATTATAAAATTGAGAGGTTTGAGGATATTTGGGATGTTTCCATCTCTAAATTTATGAATTTATTAACTGAGGTATACCCCACCCCTTTATCCTTTTTACCTCTTATCTCTCTCAGTAGTACCAAGCAGTCCAATATAAACTCCTTCTCATCTACAGAAGGACTCCATCCTTACCACAAACCTGATTTCACTTTGGAGAGTGCCACTCAAGAATTGCACTAGTGAACCACAAAAGAGGAAGTAACAGGCAGAGCTTCAATTTGCTTCCTAAGAAAGGAGATTCCTTGAGAAAAAAGAGCCATAAAATTAACTAAAAGGACTTCTTTCATGGTGATCTGCCATAATAATGGAGCGTTTTGCCCAGGAATTATGAATGTTTTCAGTTTTATATGGGGGTACTTCAAAAACTTCATGGAAAGATCTGTACTATCTTTCAATTCTATTTTTCCACAAACTTTTTTTTCAGGTTGTAGGCTATTCTATTTTTCTATAATATAGTTTTTATTTCTTTATTTATTTATTGGCCACAAAACAAGTCAATACATTTAAAAAGACTTAAGATATAGAAAATATATTCTCTGACTACAATAACAGAAAGAAACTTAGAAAATTCACAAATGTGTGGAAACTAAACAATACTCTCCTAAATAAACAATGGGTAAAAAGAAAAATCACAGGGAAATTAGAGAGTACTTTGAGATAAAAAAAAATCAAAGCTCAACATATCAAAATTTATAAGATGCAGGGCTCATGTAGTGCTTAGAGGAAAACTTACACTTCTAAACTCCTATACTAACACTAAGAAAAATCTCAAATCAGTAATGTAAACTTCTACCTTGAGAAAATGGAAAAAGAAGAGCAAACTAAACCAAAAGCAAATATAAGTAGGAAATAACAAAGATTACAACAGAAATATATGAAATAGGAAATTAAAAAACAAGAGAAAATCAACAAAACCAAAAGTTGATTCTTTAAAAAGATCAACAAAACTTGCAAATCTTTAGACTGAGCAAGAAAAAAGAGAGAAGACTGAAATTACTAAAATCAGAAATAAAGCAGGGACACTATTACCTTGTCATTATGGTTTTCTGTGATGGTAAAATCTAATTTCTTTCTATTTCTTGGCATTTTTGTTCTACCAGTGGGTTTTGTTCTTTCTTGTGTATTCGTGATAGTGGTTATTGTTTTTGGGATTCCAGATGCAGGACTTCCTTGAGAATTTCTTGTAGGGCTGGTTGTGTGATGATGAACTCCCACAGTTGTTGTTTGTCTGGAAAATGCACTATTTTTCCCTCATTTGTGAAGGATAGCCTTACTGGGTATAGTATTCTTGTCTGACAGTTTTCTTTTAGTATTTTGAATGTATCATCCCATTTTTTTTTTCCTTTTTTTTTTGTCTTTTTTCGTGTCCGGCAACGGATCGCAACCCTCAGTGTCACGCCCGTACCGGACCGGGACCGGCAACGGGATCGCAACCCTCGGTGTTGCGCCCGCACCTCGCTCAGCCAGTGAGCAGGAACCGGTCTGTATGTAGGATCTGAACCCTCGGCGGGAGCGCCACCGCGCTCTCAAGCGGTGCACTGTAGCAGTGCGCCACCGGGCCAGCCCTGTATCATCCCATTTTCTTCTGGCTTGTACAGTTTCTGTTGAAACGTCGGCTATTAGTCTGATAGGTGCTCCCTTATATGTGACTTGCTGCTTTTCCCTTGCTTCTTTTAAGATTCTCTCTTTGTCTGTGACCTTTGCCAGTTTGACTATAACGTGTCTTGGAGAGGAACTTTTTGGGTTGAATCTGTTTGGGGGTCTTTTAACCTCCTGCATCTGAAGGTCCGTGTCTCTTACTATATGTGGTAAGCTTTGCATTATTATTTCATTGAATAGGTTTTCCATTCCTTTTCTTTTCTCCTCCCTTTCTAGAACACCCATGATCTGAATGTTTGTGCACTTAAGGTTGCCTGCTAGCTCTCTTAATTTTCTTCATTTTTAAAAAATTATTTTTTCCTTTTTTTTTTTTTTTTTGTTTGCCTGGGTTATTTTGAAAAAACTATCTTCAAGATCAGTAATTTTTTCTTCTGCTTTTCCTAGCCTGCTTCTTAAAAGATGTGTGGAAAATTCTGAATCAGAATATTAATGGTGGCTGCTCCTCTGTGGTAAGATTTAGAGCATTTTTAATATATACCTTACACTTTTCTATAGCATTTGAATTTCTCCAAAAGTGGGTCTTAGATGTATTATTTTTATAATAAAGTTATTTTTTTGGAACAAAGATCATTTCTGATGAAGTTTCAATATGTCAAATTGATATTTTATAGGAAGTTGATTAAACTGCCTATATTGTACTTTCTGATTGACATGATATACCATTCTGATTAATACTAAATCATTACAACTTACCTTCAGTGGAAAATAGTAACCAGAAAATAAAGAAAGGCAGAGGAGATTGGCTCCTGGTATGATTAAATCATACAACAATAGCAGTGAAATGGTTAGGTTTTTAAAAAGTGAGTATATCCAAATGTATTAGGTAGCAATGATAACTTTCTTTGCAATGTTTCTATATTAACAGCTATTTATGAAAATATAGTCAAAAAGACAGACAAGTGTTCATAAGATTATTGATGTTTCTTTTTTTGATTGTAGGTAATTTAGATATTTTAATATTCAATATATTCTATGTATTTGAAAATATGTCATCCTCTTCTCAAACAATTTTATGATGCAAAAAAATTATAACTACCACATGACCTAGTAGAAAGAGTCCAGGCTTTGAACCCAAACAAACCAAAGCTTAAATCATGGCTCTGACAGATGCCAAATTAGTTAATCTATGGACTTCATTTTTATCTATAAACAATGTATACTATTTGCCTTGAAAGGTTGTTGTGAGGATTTGAAGTTTTTTTGTAAGTAAGGCACCTGCCTCTTTGCCCAGCAATGTGTAGCCATTCCATAGGTTTCTTTGCAATCACTCTTACCTACATAATCACGACAGCCAGCACTGTGTGGAGTTTGCTTGGGCAAGGCTCTTTTCCAAGCACTTTAAATGAACCAACCCATTCAACCCTCTCAACAACTCTATATGGTAAGTACTATTATTAATCACCATTTTACATATGAAGAAACTGAGCCTCAGACTGGAAAAATAACTGACATAGGGTCTCACAGTCTGGCTCTGTAATCTGTTCTCTTTGCCCCCAAGCTTTGCTACCATAAACTCAATTCAGTATGTCTTTTTATAGTAACATATTCTTGGAGAAGATGCCTCATATGATTTACTAATACAGCTACATCTTTGGAATGGGCAGTAATTTGGGGGTTTGGAATTCATTTTTGCATTGTAACAGTAATTCCATCATTTTTTGATATATTTGAAAACATTTTGCAGACATATAATCCAATAGGTGACTACTTTTGTGTAAGCAGCCTGATAATTATTCAAACCTATTAGTGCATAAAATATTTCTGAACAATCATCCTGGTTTAACCATATTTACAAAATAAACATTTGCACAGTGCATAACTTATTTCTAGTAAAAATAAATTGCCATAAACTTTGTCAAAGATATTCATGGAAGAGAATGGTAAGAAGAATGATGAAAATGTGACCATCAATCTTCCTCCTATTAAAAGGATTTACATCTAATCATAGTATACTTTCAAATAAATAAGATTCATGTCATAGTTTTTACAAACTGCAAATAAAAGTTAAATACAAGAGTTCTCCAAAACCACATGGATATGTATATAATAATTTTGAAAAATAGTAACCACAAAACCTTTGTCGTAGTTTCATATAATATGTTAAGCACTTCTTTCAGAAATGGAAAAGTGACATATGTGCAGATAATGGGAAGGAGAAAGCCTGAGGTCAGTGCTCCCCATCAGCAGCATCACTGATGGGAAGAAAATGACCAACATCTTTAACCTAGAATTGAGCAAGATCTTTCTCTTTATGTGTCATTTAAATGAGAAAATTCTCATATCCTTCTATTCTTTTTGTTGGTCTTTTAAAAATAAAATCATGAGGCTCTTAGAGTCCCCTGCCTCTCATAGGACTATTCCAAAAAGAAATCTAGAAGAATATAAGTGGATTATGTGTGATTTATCCTGTTCTTAGTAAAAACAGGAAATAGATTAGTCAGGAGTTTTCTAATGACAAACAACTTCATGCATATCAGAAAATAATCTACTTACCTTTAGCTACATTGTCCTTAAATTAAATAGAAGGGTGACACAGGGCTCAGGTGCTTCAATGTCATTTGCAATAACTAAATGTCATTTCTAATGCTCCCTAAAGCTATTACTTATTTTAATTTATTTTATAATTATGTTCTCTAAATTAGGTAACAAGAAAACCCTAATCAATATCAAATATTGGTTAGAAGATTAGATATGTATTTTAACTTTATTTAAATAATAACTTACATCATTAGACATGTTCTCTTTTTTAAAACTTTATGTCTATGATCAGTGATTCCTCTAAAAGTTTTTTCCTCATCTCTCAGTGCATTGGCCAAAAAGTTCTAACTCGGTTTCAGACCAAGGAGGATGTCAGTGCATAATTGGCCTGTCAAATTCAAATGAGAATTTTAACTCCAATTTAATCCAGTAACTGTGGCCAGACATTCTCTAAATATATGGTATGCCTATTTCTCCTAAATCACAACAGGATTAGTTCCTCTTCTCTAATGCATGTGTTGCTAAAAATGAGCTAAACCACCCCGATACTTGCTTCAATTTTTACCAGAAAGAAAAAAAAAGAAGAAGATTTGAAAGCAATGGGAGAAGTAGGGTGAAAACCAGAGCTCATGTTCATAAACTCACAGAACCTCACAGGCAGAGGTCAGCTCATGTTCGAAGAGCACAGAAGTAAGGAAATTTCCACACAGAGACTACAGTTTTTGCAATTCAAGGTGAAGTTGCAACTTAATCTGACGATAGTGTAGAAGAAAGGCATGAAAGTTTTTCCTATGCCTTTGATAAAACTCATTTTTGCTTGACATTTAGTTTTAGTTAAAAGGAACACTTAGAGTAAGAACAATAGCTTACCTATTGAAAACTTAGCAAGAGTCAGAAATTAGCAAAATGGACTCCTGAGCTGACCAGTATATTAATAAAATATATATTTGTAAAGGAAAATGCTTGTTCGTTACTCAAGAAGCTGTCATTTCCTTTTCATGTCTGATCTACTTTTACTTTATACAATTTTAACAAGCATCATTATTTATGCCAGAGTAGCCAACAAATTAGAAATAGAGGAAGCAGATATACTGACAGAAAAAGTGACAATTGACAAATAGCATAAGACTGCAAAACACAAAGCAGGCTCAAGAATTTTCAGCAAAGCAATATGGGATCAATTAGCATGAGCACAAATAAAATTCAATAAGCCCTGAGGACAATGCAACAGTCAAGTATATAACAATTTCCTGAGGCTTATTTAAACAAGGCAAGGAAGTGTAAAAGGTAATTCTGAAATTTTTTTTCTTAGAAGAAAAAATTCTATTCAGAAAATGGCTATCTAAAATGATCCATTCACCGAGAATTCTGGATAGCTAAGCTATTGATGCATAGTAATTATAAAAAATTGATTATGTATTAATACAGAACTTGAGTTGGAAACACTCTAGTAGTAAATTGGACACTTTGAAAAGCTGTCTTAATTCTTTGAGAATACTCAGGGTTAATTTAGGATACTGAATTAAGTAGCAATTTACTATAGTGGAAGGGAATGTCATTTGAGTTAGCAAAACTTACTCTGTGAATGTCTTTGAAGACATTTTGTAGCTTGTAGGTACAAAAATCTGAGTGATCTTATTATTCAATAATAGAACACAACAGAAAACATGAAGCCTCTTAGTATCAAGACATCTCCAATAAAATACAGGACAAATACAAATTTCTATTAATTCATTAAAGAAAATATCTCATAAATATATAAAATTATATTACTTTAAATTTATTTACATTCATTTTTGTCTGTTAGACTTTCATTTAATGTTCTTAAGGGGGAAAATTCAGAAGCACAGAGGTATTGATCTCTTCCTATTTATAATTTAATCATAAGCCTAACTGAAGTATATTGGCTTTGATGATTTTATTTTGAGCAGAATCCTGTTACCTTTACAAGAAAAGCAATTCAAGTCAGAGTACGATTTGGTTATGTTCTCTTACACTGCTTAGTGAAAATACAAATAAAATGATACAAACATTCAGGAGGCCAATTTGGCAGCATTTGAAATATATACTATACACTTTAACCCAGTAATTATCCTAAGGAAATAAAGAAGTGAACAAAGATACTATAAAAAAAGACATTATCATAGCATTATCTAACAGGAAAAAAAAGGTAAACTACCTTAAATATACTAAAAGAGATGAGTTTGTTTTAAAAATTGTGGCATATCCACACAACGAGATAATATTTTTATATATATATATGATAGTAATTTATGTTTCTTTTGTGAAAGACTTCATGATGTTATGTGAGAAGAAACAGGTAAAAAAGCCATATGCATTATATAATTCCATATTTTTATCTAACTTTTTTATTATTTGACTTATAATTGTACATATTCATAGGGTACAGTGTGGTATTTTGATACATGTATACAATGTATAATTATCAAATCAGGGTAATGAGCATATCCATCACCTCAAACGTCTATCATTTTATGGTGTTGGGAACATTCAAAATCCTCTCTTCTAGCCATTTGAACATATACAATAAATTATTGTTGACTATAGTTGCTCTACAGTGCTATCAAACACTAGAATTTACTCTTCCTATCTGCTGTAATTTAGTATCCAATTCTTTTTTTGAAAGGGTGTTAGTAAGTTTAGAAAGATTTCTAAAACATGTTCACTAAAATGTTAACAGTGATTAATGCCTGAATAATGTTTTTCTTCTTTTTTCTATATTTTCACTTTTCAGTAAGCATGTATATATTTTATAAATGTAGAAAAATAAAATTACTACACATAGATTGTTTTAGTTTATTGTATTGTTCTTTTTTTTTTTTTTTTTTTTTTTTTTTTGATGGCTGGCTGGTACAGGGATCAAACCATGGACTTTTATTGTTAAACATGCAAATATCTACTAATCAAACTTAACACAAAAGTATCTCATGTTAATCAAGCTTAATTGCATAAAATCATTATCTAATTGACCCATAAAGCTTTTGTTGATTTCACCAAGGCTAATGTCATCTCCTAACTTGCTGTGTGTCTTGGATTTTTCTCTTTATCTCGAGACTAAAGTACTAATTAGCCCCTTGCCTTGCATCCTCTCATATTAGCCAACTGCCTTCTCCTTAAGCAAAGTTTCCCCTGATCATCTCCCCCGACAGAGAGGTCACTTCTTGTTCCCTGTTCCCCAGGACAACAAGCATACCATGCTCCTGCATCTCCCACTCTGCATTACAGTCATTTGTTGACTTGCTGTCCTCCACTAGACTATGAGCTCCTGAGGACAGGAATCATGTCTGCAGGCACTTAACTCCCATATGGCAGAACATATACAATAAATGTTCATTAAATGAATTAATCTACTTAGATCTTCCCAATCAATTTGTTTTCTGTGGAATTAAATACAATAAGAAGAGAAAAGGTAGAATAAACCCAGCCTGTAGGACCATGCCTGGTACATAGGAATTTGAAAATGCCCGATTGGTGAATAACCATTATTAACATAGCAATCACTTAAAAAACATTAAGTATGTATTTTCTCACACAATTTGCTAATTCAGGAAGAGATATCTGAAGAAAATATATGAGGATTCTAAAGTACAACAACAAATAAATACCTATACACGCCACTATATTTGTTCTTGATACTTTTCCATTTATACAAAAATAATTTACTAAAGTTGAAAATTACATTTACCCTTCTTAAGAAAATAGAAAAATGAACATCTCTTTTTATGTTGCTGACATGAGTTTACAAGCATGAATTAACCAGGAACATAAGAAACCTCTGAAATAGGGCCGAGCCCATGGTGCACTCGGGAGAGTGCGGGGCTGGGAGCACAGTAGCACTCCCACCGCGGGTTCGGATCCTATATAGGGATGACCGGTGCGCTCACAGCGCTCACTGGCTGAGCGCAGTGCGGCCGGTCTCAAAAAGGACAAAAAAAAAAGAAACCTCTGAAATAAAGTTCATAACATTTGACCTCTAATTCCACTTGAGAGAATCAATATATGGAAATAATACAATGTGCTTTAAAAATGAATTAATATACATAAAAAACAGTATTAGTAATATTTATATATAAAATAACACAAACTAGCTGTCAAATAATAAGCTAATGGCCAAGTAATAGAAAATACTTCCACAAAATAAACTATTAAGGAGCATTAGAAATCGGAGTTCTTAATGAGGAAATTATTTTACTATCGCAGAAAGTAATGAAATCACAACACAAACCTATCTATCGAATATGAGCTTAAATACGTAAAAATATATAGAAGAAAAGACTATATGAAATCTACATTGTAACAGTAGTCACTTCATGAAATTGGTATAATGAATAAAATTTTATCATCTTTACAGATTTCTCTACCATCATGTTTTCAATTGTTAATATATCTTACTTTATAATTAGGTGGAAAAACATAGATAGGAATCTGTACCAAAATTTTAAAATATTTTTCTCCAGTTGTTAAAATTAAGGCTTATTTTTATTTCCTTTTCATGATTTTCTGTAATTGTCTACAGGGAATGATTTATTATTATTAATTAGAGTAAAACTAAGTATTATTCTAAAAATAAGAAGGAAGTATTGTTTTATAACCATAATAAAATGAATAGGTTGAGCACAGAGGATGCTTAGCACAGTGAGAATACTCTGTGATGCTATAATGGTGGATACATGTCATTCTACATTTGTTCAAACCCATAGAACGTACAACACCAAGAGTGAAATTTAGTATAAACTATGAACTTTGGATGATAATAATGTGTTAATGTGGGTTCATCAGTTGTAACAAATGTACCATTCTGGTGGAAGATGAGGGAGACTATGCATATGTGGGGGTAGGGGATATACAGGATATCACTTTACCTTCTCAATTTTGCTGTGAATCTGAAACCGCTAAAAAAAAAACTTTAAAAAAAAGTCTATCCTTTTGAATGCATGCAATGATTTAATTAAAACAGTTTTCACTAGAATGTTATTTATAATAGAAATTGGGGGGGAACCCTAAATATTCAATAATAGAAAATTAAATAAATTATAGTGTATCCATACAATGGTATACTATATAGAGCATTAAGAGTAATTTGGTAGGTAAATATCTTATACATGGAAAGATGTTTACCTAATGTTGTTAGGCATAAAAAAAATGGGTAACATAATGGTATTTATATAAATCTCTTTTTTATTAGTAAGCAAAAATATCTGCATATAAAAAAGAATGGAAAGGAAGATTAAAATGAAAATGTCAATGGTGATTATCACTGGATTGTGACATTGTAGATAATATTTATTTTGCACTTATTTTAGGTTCTAAATTTTCTGTGACAATTATCATTATATAAAAGGACAAAAGTTTTTAAAGTACACAGAAAAGAGGGAGAAGAACTAAGAAACAGCTAACCAGACATTAACTATACAAAAAATAAAATATTCTAAATATCTTGCAACTTTCAGCTGGACCCACTGATTATTTTACCCCTAAGTCAATTCTCTCATCCATTTTGTGTATAAACATATACTGAATGACACATAAAAACAATAAAGTCAACATCAGATGTTATCTGAATTGATTCCTAAATTTAGTTAAGGTCGAAGCTGTAGACTATGTGACAACCAATACTCAAAGTTTTCTAGGATACAACCAGCTCTTTATTGATCTCTGGAAGGTGTCTGCTATCTCAGTTGATTTGTACAGGCATTCATACATACTAAAAACAGTTTTATACAAAAGAGAAAATATGGCCCTTAATTGCAGGAACCCCTTTTGCACATCACTGTGCACAGGTGCCCACCCTCCATTCAGACAAGTCAGGTCTTCTTAATTTCATGAGGGCACACCAACTCTTTCTCCTGGACACTGTGTAGATATAAACACAAGAATCTTCTTTTAAACCACAATACAGAGCATGTAATTCATTTTGTAGAAAATTCAGTCTTGCCTATAATTGAAGACTGAAATGATTAACACTTGTAAATGATTTCAGTGTTAGGGACATGTGAGCCATAATTCTTGTAAGTCAAGTGAGGTCACGATAAAGCAACAGTTTTAGATTTACCTTAATTCTCTCACAAATGCTCTTTATGTTTCTGAAATTCAAGATTAATTTGTATATACTCAGCTTTGATCAATAATAAAAGAAAATGAAATATATCTAGTAGCACTCCATATTTTATCAAATCACACTTGAGGATATCTGTTATATTGCTAAATAAACTTGCTAAAACCCCCCAAATATTAAATCAATCATTTTAGACACTAGACAAAGAGAACCAGGTAACCTATTGCCTTTCTTTTTTAAATTTTGTTACTAGAAACTTCTGAGTCAGATTTCCAGGTATTTCTTTCTACCCTAATTTTAAACATAAGTAAGGTACATAAGCCACTTCTGGAGATAAGAAGTGCCTATTTTTGACAAGCTTGAAGAGATTTTAGAGGATACCTAAAAATTTAGATCATTGATTTTTAAACCGTGCTCTGTGGAATCTTAAAGCCTTCATAATACTCCCCCAGGAGCCACCATGAGGAGCAAGGGAATAGGCCTTGACTATAAACTTGCTAAAACCCCCCAAATATTAAATCAATCATTTTAGACACTAGACAAAGAGAACCAGGTAACCTATTGCCTTTCTTTTTTAAATTTTGTTACTAGAAACTTCTGAGTCAGATTTCCAGGTATTTCTTTCTACCCTAATTTTAAACATAAGTAAGGTACATAAGCCACTTCTGGAGATAAGAAGTGCCTATTTTTGACAAGCTTGAAGAGATTTTAGAGGATACCTAAAAATTTAGATCATTGATTTTTAAACCGTGCTCTGTGGAATCTTAAAGCCTTCATAATACTCCCCCAGGAGCCACCATGAGGAGCAAGGGACCCAACCTCTGGTCCTAACTAAGATTCAATCAGAGCAGCCAATCAGATTTTATTTACATATTAAAATTTCTTAATACACTAAATTGACAAAAGCATTCCAAGGAGAAAAATATTTAAGAACATTTTACAGATATGGAAATTAAAACCCACAGAACTAGAACTATACATTACAAAGAAATTAATAATAGTGATGACAATGATGATATATTTACATACAAAAAATAAAGCATACCTAATATTTCTAAAGATACTGTTGGCCATTAAGATGTGACTAGGATTGTCACTGGTGAGCAAAGGAAAAATAATAGAAATAGTGGGAAGCAAGGTGGAGTTCCTGGCTAGAGATTGGTCTTTCTAGCTGTCTTTTTTCCTCCCCAAGAAGAATTTCATCCCCCTAGCCATTCAACTAAGTGATGAACAGTGGGAGAATGAAGATCAAAGTATGTTCTGCTAATTTTGCCTTTTAAAAGGCATTAATTAGGAGGCCTTTTTCAAAATATTTCCATGTGGTTGGTCCAACATGAAATCCTAGGCTGTTCAGTACCTAAGTATGCACCCAGTTTCATAAGTATGTTATTTAGCTTGAGCTAAACTCCATCATCAGTGTTTTAAATAAGCCTCAGTAAAATGCAACCTGTTTTACATACACCTTGTTAAAAAAATATGCATGTACTTTCCTTTGCCACCACCTATAACTTAAAGTAATTCAATATTTTCTCCAGCCTCTGAGAAAAATCTCACCTGTCAGATTTCTACTCTTTAATAATATTTTGCCAGCCTTGGAGTTATTACAATTATTTGATTGCTGTGAATATAAGAAAGTAAGAAAACTTATATCAGTTTATACCTTAGGCAGCAAATGTCAGATACCTGACTTAGAGTGTCTAAATATCTGTGTGCAGCTTTACAAAGAGAATACTTTTTAAATTAACTAATCCACATTACATCTGTCATTACTTATGTTTTCCTTTAGAGTCACTCATTGCTATCATTTTTTTGGTGTCCATTCAATTGCATCATTTCATCTACCTCCTTTCACCTGCAGTTTAATCAAAAGGAATGAGCAACCTTGGTTAAATCAGAATTAACATAACTGTTTCTTTTCATCCTTTCTCCCATCCAGAATACAGTTTCTATTGATTTCAAAAGGACCATTTGATTCAGATCAGTTCTGTAGGGTAGAGAGCAAGATGGGAAATGAGTGGCTCATTAAAAGTATGAAGCTACTTCTTTTACAAAATGTCTTTGGCAAATCCCACTTAGCTGCTTTTATTAGCCCATTTCTGTTGCTTATACCAAAATATCTGGAACTGGGTGATTTATAAGAAAATGAAATTTATTGCTTACACTTTCTAAGGCTAGTCCAAAGTCCAGGGAACACATCTGGTGAGAGCCTTGGTGGTTGTGACAGTGACCCAGGGTTCTCACAATGCAAGATGGTGGAAGCAGAGAGAAACTAACCTCCTCATTCTCTTTCCTTTTAAAGCCCTCCATACCCACACCTATGACCACCATTTTTAATCCATTTACTATGGCATGGTCCTACAATCTAATCACCTCCTCAAGACCCCACCTTTCAATTATAACAATAGAATTCCCATCTTCTCAACAGTCACAGTGGGAGCCAAGTTTCCGATATATAAACCTCTGGGAGCACAATTCAAGCTTCAATGAGTTGGGGGGGGGGGAACATTCAATCCACAGCACTGCTCTTTTCAAGTAAAGCCAACTCCCTACTGTCTCTATGTATATGAACCATGGGCACCTGTTACTGCTAGATTATCTCACCCTTTACATGTTCTGCCCCAGAAAATGCCACTAAAGCAGTGGTTCTCCAACTCAACATTATAGACATTGGGGTTGTGCTATTCTCAGTTGTGGGGTAAGGGTGATGTCCTGCACATTGAAGGACGTTCAGCATCATCCTTGTCCTCTGCCCATGAGATGTCAGTAGCATCCCCCACTTGTGACAACCAGAAGTGTTCCCAGACATTGGTAAATGTCTCCTTGGGGCATAATTGCACACAGTTGAGAACCACTGGACTAAACCCACAGTTCACAAAGTGTGCTCCTTGAATAAGTAGCAGGACTCAAAAACTTGCTGGAAATGTAATTGTTAGGCCCCGCCCAAATTTACTAAATCAGAAGCTTTGTGGATGGGGCCCAGCAATGCATGTTTTACCAAGCTCTCAAAGGATTCTGATGTGTGCTCAAGTTTAAGAACGTTGGCACTAAACCAATGTTACCATTGTTTGGTTGAAGGCTCCACTACATAGGAATGATCAGAGATCTTGTCAAAATGCACATTTCTTTTTTTTTTTTTTTTTTTTTCCCAGCAGCCGGCTGGTACAGGGATCAAACCCTGGACATTGGTGTTATCAGAATCATGCTCTAACCAACTGAGCTAAAATGTGTGATAGAGTTTGAAGGAGATTTTTTTCCCAGCAGCTGGCTGGTACAGGGATCAAACCCTGGACATTGGTGTTATCAGAATCATGCTCTAACCAACTGAGCTAAAATGTGTGATAGAGTTTGAAGGAGAAACAAAGGGGGCACAGCAACATGAAAGGAGGTCAGACCCCAGTAGAAGAGATAACCTATAAAAATTCCTTAGAGCCAGAAATGGTTGAGAGAGTTTTTAAAAAAGGGCTATCTGATATGCAACTTTTTACTGAATCACAAGCCTTCAGTAAAATCAGCTACAGTTGATGATACTTTTATTAGCAAAGGGATAGGGACCTTTTCCAGTGGTACATTACAAAGTAAAAATGGAGTCAGAAGCAAGAAGCAAAACAGGAGGCAGAGACTGAGAATTTAAGAAGCAGGTAAAAAGAGCCAAAGTAATTATATGCATTATTACCTCATCTCCAAAGAAATCTCAAAAACGCTGAAAATTTTACTAGATAATATATTGAAGGTGGTGACACTAATTTTACCTAATATTATAAGACAAGGTAACCTTATACCTAAGATTATCAGAGACTAAGAAATGCACGAAAGATCTTTGCTTTCCTCTGAGAGCCCATGGTGCAAAGCAGTAGTTCTCAACTATGTATTCATATCAGAATCACCCAGAGAACTTAAAACAATTACCCTTTCCTGAGCCCCACCTCAGACACCTCAGTCAGAATCTACGGAGTTGCAGCTCAAGGCATTACTTTTTGAGAACTACTGGAACAGAACAATAAATGTTTTAACTTTTCATGAGTTTTATATTATAGTGGTAAATTGCATATAGATATATTCAGCCTTTATAGTTTGATATGCACATTTTTGCCAGGAGACCACCTATTCACAATTTGAACAGTCTTTTGGGAGGTTTTTCTTTGTGTTTGTTTTAATGTGACTCCCAGGAGATATGCCATAACCAACATATCAGGTAAAATATCAAAGAATTTCTCCCATTTCCCTTTTGCTTTGAAAAAACACAGAACAATTCTTTATTTTTTCTTAATTTTTTTTATTGTATATGTTTATGGGGTACAATTTGTTGTTTCTATAAATGAATATATTAGATTATGATCTAATCAGAATAGTTACAAGAACAATTCTAAATCACACCCATCTCAAACACAACATATCATCAGGGTGGCCTTCAGATATTTATACAATCCTTTTTCTGTTTTTCTCTCACATCAACCCGCCTAATGAAACTACCATGTATTTGTCAGACTCTAGATTGTCTGGAAATTAGAAAATAGTATCAATGAAAATAAACCCTTACCAGCATTTTTGCAGTTTTGCTTTTCATTTACACAGCTTTGTGCTACTTATTGATCACAACTTTGATAGAAGTGTACAAATACACTGATGAAGGAAGGAAAGGGACACTAATATTCCTTCTCATCTCAACTTAAGTACATCAAAAAAGCAGAAAGCATGCCTACCTTGTTTTCTTTTCTATAAAATACTAAATTTGGCTCAAAGAACTACTGCACAAAAATTTAAAATCTTTTCTAATACATTCTAAAAGGATGTAAAAATTACACTAGCAATTCATAAAAATGTTCCAAACAAAGAATCTTGTATTTGCATTTCAATGCCTTATTTCAGGCTACTAGCAGTCTTCACAAAAAGTCCAATACACATTTCCTTGAAAATGATCTATAATTGAGAACTACAGAAATTCCTCTTGATATTAGACCTGATGCTTTTTTGATCTGGACAAGGGACAAAAAGTAATGATGCTTGAGAGCAGCAAGGTGAAAACAAATGAAAGAAGCCACTCCAATCACTCCAAGGCAAATAAGCCCTCATTTATTTTAAGTACAAGTATACTGGTTATCTAATTGTTACCTTAATATGGCACCTGAAGTGAAAGGTACTTGCTACCAAAAAAACTGAATGTACTGAGGCCCAAGGACCATTCACCTTATTTACATATTAGCCCCTGGAATATAATTGATACTAATTCCTCATATACTTAGCAGAGAGAACCAAATTTACTTTACATGCTACACATGAGCTTACACCTATGACTGTGTTGTTTTGCTGATAATCAGTCCTCTCTTGCACACTGTATCACATGGGAAACAGCATTAATATCAATGACCATTACCATAAAAATATTATATTATGTACATTTCAGGGTTGTGACAATATTTTTACTTTTTCCTTTCTCAAGACTCTTTTTAAAAAATAACTATCTCAAAGATTCTTCTGAATTTTCACAATATATTTTAATCAGAATCCATTATAAACAGGTGTACACACACATATATACTGCACACACTTTAAAATTACCATAAAAGCTATACAATGCATGAATATTTATATTGTGATTACACCTGACTTATGGCCCATATGATTTGTCTCAAGTGTCTGAAGTGAAGATCCTTTGATAACTTTTCACTAAGTCGATTATGCACAATAGTGTTTTCTTGCAAGAATGTATCTTCAGTGTACATTGTACTGCTTATATAATTTTCTCTCTTCCTCCTGCATTTATAGCACTAGCTCAAAAAATCTTAAAAAGGGAAAAAATTAGGCTTCTTTTGTTTTCTTTTGATATACAGATTTCTCCCAGAATGTTTTTCACATCAAACTAAGATATATACCAAATTATATTCATAATTAAAATATACTCCATATTGTCTAAAGAATGTTTGATTTGTTTTAGATTTTTATATGCTGGTCACATAACATACACTGTTGAAAATTTGATGATGATATGTCACAAGAAGATAAAAATGGTAAAATGAATTCATTTTTTAAATTACAGTACATGGCATAGTTAGCTAAGAGGGACAATCTTAAAGCGCTCCATAATTGGAGAATACTAGAAAAAAAATAATACCATTATATAAATTATGGCATTCATTCACCTTTCAGTTAGGGTCATCTTCCTTAGAAAGAAAGGCATACAAATTTTATAAGAGCATACCAAAAAAGACATTGAAAATGCTTAAAGACATGGAACGCTTACATACATGAAAAGGTTTAAGAAAAACTAGGACTTTTGTCTGGTGAAACTACTCTCATTATATGAATAAAACGCAAATCTGTACACCTCTGGCCTCTGTTTCTCTGCTTGTCTCCCAGAAATCTCTTAGACATCTTATTGCTATCTCAATTGTGTGAAAGTCCTGTCAGTAACATTCTTAAGCATTACTGGGTGCTTAATAAATGCTTCTGAGCATTATGACAGGTACCCTAGGGAGATGCAATAGAAATAGAAGATGTGGTCCCTGACATCAGGGAACTTTCAATAGTACTGATTATACATTCTATACAAATGGACTAAAATAGGTTACAAGGAAGCATAAATTAGTGCAAATTAACACAGTGCAAATAATGCACGTATGCTGATGTGACTCCATAGGTGAACTGAGTTGGAGAGGCAATCAGAATGGTTTGAATCATGTATTATAAGATCAAGAAGACATGGATTAATGAGCTAAGGAAAGGGAGTTTCTCAGAGGGTAGCGAGCTTATCTAAAAGGGTGGGTTGGAAGTAAATACTGAAGCGGTGTGGGGTAGACATAGAATCTAAAAGACTGTACAACAAGCTATTGGTCTGACTTTGCTCACCTTTTTTTTAACATCTCTAATTTTTTATCTTGCTCTTATACTCTAGTGCAAAATCTCCCAAGCTTTTGCTTTTCATTGACCCCTTTCTCAAGGGGAAATACCCTTCAAACAAACAATGACTCTCTAGCCCAAATCCTGCTACCACTATCCACAAAATACAAAAGTAATGAGAAAAGAAAAAGTGTTATTTGTTAATTTCCATCTGTCTTCAATGAAATGTCATAAATAAGTTTTGTACTCAAAAATTTTAATGTAATAGAGACCACATTGTGAACTGCCACAGGGACTCTCATAGTCCCTGTCCTTCTCAGGCCACATTTACAGAATGGGAGCCCTAAAATAAGAATGAAGAAACATTAATTCTCCTTTACATTTATCAAAACCTCACTGTATGGTATAGATTGTCATTATAGTAGTAACAGCGGTAGAGGTAATTTATATTGACTATGTTAACTATGTGGCAGACACCATTAGAAACACTTTACATGTGTTATTTAATCCTAACAGCCACTAATAACCATTATTATTCCCACTTTATAAGCAAGTACATTGAATACCAAATAAGCAACTTGCCCAAGGACACATAACAGGTGGGTGGTTCTTGGCACATGCTTTTAGTGGTGACATGACTGTCTCTGCTTGTGCCATGTGCCTACCCCATAAACACCAGCCATTTATTTCTAACTGAAAATAATATCTGTTCTCTTACCTGCCTCTTAAAGATATAATAAGGATTAATTCGATGTCTGTATAGTGTTTTGACCTCCTTATACAGACACCCATTTGATTACAACTCCTTAATTTCCATTTCTTCTTATGCCCCATCTTCAATTACAGTATCTCATATGTATGCAATCTTGGAACCAATTGACTTTGCTTCTCTCATACCCCATTCAGGTCGTAATCAGTTGCTATTTTATCATAGAAATATCATCCTAAAATGGATGATATTTTGGATGCTTAAACCATCATTAGTCTCAGTTATTGTAATTTCTTTAGAAAACTGCATTTTAACTTGTGAAGAGGAAATTTTAATGGAAATTGGGAACTAATATCCACCAGAAGGGAAAGAAAAAAGTTCATGTGTTAATCAAGAAACAAATAATCTCATTCAATATGCACATTCTTAAGTTGGTCTCAGCTTTGAAATCTGCCTTAAGTCTCAATTCCACTGGGTACTTAACAGATTCTCTATATTTTATCTCTGCACTTTCATTTTTAACAATTTCTTACTATAGTAGAATTGTGGAGCTAAAAGGATAGCGTTAGATAACCTACAGCAAACCCCGATTAAAAAAAAAAAATGAGAAAACTGAGAATCACAGGTGTTAGGTAATTTGCCCAAGATACCTCAGCTAAAGTGTAATAGAACTAGAACTAAACCTAGGCATTCCCATCTCAAATATATACTATTTTTCATTTATTACACAGTCTTCTACCTGCTTTCATGGCCCTAAGTACTTTATGCAGATAACTTATAAATCTTTTTTTTGTCCTAACTTCTCTCCCAGGTTCCAGTCTTTTATTTCAAAATACTTACTAGAATTTTAAGAGGATGTTAATATTCAAAACTAATTTTATTATCTCCCCATGAAAACCTGCTATCTTCATCTCCTCAGTGATCTTGCATCTCCCAATCCTGTGAAAGGGGCTGGGTATAATGTATTTGGATGGGCTCCAAAAGGAAGAAGACAAGGAGGAGATAATCTGGATCAGCTCTGTCTCTAACTAGAACACGATTCTCTTGGATTCCATTTTGCATACTTCTTTTTTCGAAATCAGTAGACTCAAGGAATCAGATCGACACATAGGCCTAGGAGAATGAAGTCACTTGGTTCTTTCAAGCTAAAAGGAAAAATGTGACTCTGATGGATTACATATAGTCCAACCAGCTTAAACAAGTCTGAGATCCAAGCAGAGCTAGTAATAATGTTTACAGAATATTTGCCTAAAGAATGTCTCCTATGCTTGTGCATCTTGGCAAACTTTACAACAGTAGAAGACTGTAGGAATATCTGCACATCTGGGTTCACAGGAAATATTTTCCTCCACTGGAAACACTCTAGTATAACGATAATTCCATGATAGATAGGTAATTGTGAAGAAAGATTACTCCAGAAACATCAAACATTTAAAGTTGTGTATCTCCTATACTCTATATCTTTGGTAAGTGCAAGGCTTATACAGCAGAAAACATATAGAAAGAATCTGAGATGGAGTGCATGGAGATTCTGTCTGGTGTCAGTGAAGCCTCTATAAATAGTACCTACACATAAAAGTGACCCTACATCATTGGAAGTATGCAGAAATCTAGTCCTGGAGGAGGTAAGAATTCATTCTGGGAACCAGGGAAGATTTGTTTCAAGTAGATTAAGCTCTAGGATGCAATTCAGCCTTTTGGTTTAACACAGGGGTTGGATTTTATTACTCCACCTCATTTTTCACCTCTTAGTCTTGTTTCTTAAGAAGGAAGAGAGTGGACTTAATTATTGTGAATATTTTTTTTAATTTATTTTTTAATTTGCAGGTATTTATTGTACATATTTATGGGGTACAGAGTTATATTTTAATACATGTATGCAATATGTGATGACCAAATCAGGATAATTACCGTACCTTCTGCATAGTGCTTCCAGATGTAAACTGAGGAGAGCTCTGCGCACGTAACATACCTCTTAAAGATTTTGGCATGAAAAAAAGTGGCAATAGTTTCTGCAGCAGAAATGTGTTCTCTTAAAATAAGAGACACTTAATTTTACTTCCTTTTACTAAGTCATGTGTATATAAAGTAGTAAACTAATTCTACGTAAATATCACTTCTCTCTCCTCAAGCTTCTGCATATTTTTTCTGCCCCAGAAGTTTCTTCACATAAGATAAAATCCATACAATTAGCATCTTCTTCCAGGGCTGCTTCCTTCATCCCTCAGAATTAAGCAAATTTTAATCGAGGTAACTCTTACTGCTACTTTCTTCCAAGTCAACAAAGTCCAAATTTGTAGTGACTTTTTCTTTTAACTTGAGGTATAATTTACATATCATAAAAATATACAAATCATAACTGTAGAGTTCCATGAATTTTAACAATTACAAGCACCAATGTACAACCACTTGCCCAATCAAAACATGGAATTTTTTCCATCATCCCAAAAAGCTCCTTACTTCCCCTTTCTATTCAATCCCTCCCCTTTCTTAGAGTCAACCATTGTTCTGATTTCTATCACCATACATTTAGGTTTGTCTGTTCTTTTTAAATATATAATATATATATATATCATAAAGTTCATCCATTGTAAGTGTACAATTTAATGATTTTTAGTACATTTATAGAGTTGTACAACCATTTCCACAATCCAATTCTGCATTTCCACTAAATCGAAGTTCCCTCGTGCCCACTTGTAGTCAATCCCTACTCCCACTCCAAGCCCCAGCAACCACTGATCTGCTTTCTGTCATCACAGATTTGCCTTTTCTGGATTTCATATATATATGGAATCAGACATATGTAGTCTTTTGTGTCTAGCTTCTTTCACCTAGCAAGTTTTACCTGTTGTATCAGATATATCAGATGCTCATTCTTTTTTTTCTAACGGAGTAATATTCCATTGTATGGATGCCACATTTTGCTTATTCATTTACCAATTGATAGACATTTAGATTGCTTCCACTTTTTGAGTTATGTGTGTCCTTGAAATTTATATAAATTGAAATACATAGTTTTTTGTGCTATTTTGTGTCTGCTTTCTTTCATTCAATATAATATTTTTGAGATTCATCCATGCTGTTATGAGTTTAAATAATTTACTCCTTTATATTACTGAGTAGTAATACATTGATGATTGTATCACCATTTATTTATTTATTGTCCTATCAATGAAAATTTGAGTTGTTTTCATTTTTTACCTAGTATGAATAAAGCAAATAGAAACATGCTTTTTGTACTTGTATTTCACTTCAGTAAATATCCAGGAGTGAAATTGTTGGATTATAAGGTAAATCCATTTTTAATTTTATAAGAAACTGCCAAACTGTTTCTAAGAGGTTGTACCATTTTATGCACTCAACAGCAATATGAAAGTTCCAGTTTTTCATTCTCAACTTTGTTCTTATCAACCTTTTTAAATTGTAGCCGTTTGTCTGAGTATTAAGTAATATTTCATCATGATTTTAATTTGCATTTCCATGATGATATTGAGAACATTTTAATATGATTTTTGGCCATTCGTTTCTATTCTATTCTTTTCGTTCAAGTATCTGTTCTAGTCTATTTATTTTTTATTGAGGTTGTTTGTCTTTATTGTTGACTTGTATAATTCTTTATATATTCTGGAATCTATGTTAATTTTATATATTTTTACCTTCATAGGTATAAATGTTGTAAATATTTTCTTCAAGTTTTCTGCTTATTTTTATCTTCTTAATATCTTTTGATGAGAAAAAAACTTAAGTACTGTAAAATCCAATTCATTTGTTTTTTTCCTTTTGTGGTGGGATTTTTGTGTGTCTCATCTCAGGAATCTTCACATATCCAAAGCCACACTGATATTCTTCTATTTTATTTTCTACAAGTTTTATGTTTTACCTCTTGAATTTACATCTATAATATACCTCAATTTAATTTTTGTAGGGCATGAGGTAGGGATAGAAGTTAATTTTCCAGTTGTTTTAGGACCATTTGTTGAAGATTTTCCCTTCTTTTATTGAACTGCTTTGGTGCGCTTGTCCGAAAGTAATTGACCATATATGTGTTCAATTTATCTATTTGCCTATCCCAATTCCAGTAACATACCTGTCTTCATTACTGTAGCTTTAAAGTAGGTCTTAAAATCAAATGGTTTATTTAAGTTCTTCAACATCGTTCTTTTTCAAGTTGTTTTGTGTGTGTGTGTGGCTGGTCTAAGTCCTTTATATTTCCATATGAATTTTATAATCAGCTTACCAATTTCTACAACAGCAGCAACAAAAAGCCTACTGGGATTTTGTTTGGAATTTTATTGAATCGATAGAATTTGTAAACAATCGACATCTTCACAATATTGAGTTACAATCTATGAACATGGTATATTTCTCCACTTCTTTAGCTCTTCTTTTGCAGTTACTTCCTTATGACTTATCTCTACAGAGAACAAACTTATGAAAAACAGCTATTTGATTCCTAACAAAAGGTAAATTGAGTAAAAGGGCATTTTTTTGCTTGATAAATGCTTACACCGGTTTGAGAAATATTATAATATTTTAAAGTTGAAAGAAAACCCTTGAGGTCATCTCATTCAATACTTCATTTTTATTAAAATTAGAAGTTTATAAGTAAAGATATAAAATATTTTTCATAGTTATATTGGAGTTGGTTTTCCTCATTTTTCTTTAACTGTAAAAATGAGGGAGGAGAATTGCTAGAAATCATTCTTCCTGTGGTGGGAAGGGCAGCTATGGAGGGTCACAGTGCATACCATCAAGGGTATGTAATTCTGTGACTGGTTTTCCAAGATATGAATTAGGTAGACACTGGATATTCCACTGACAGAATTTAACATCATTTTATGACAGAATCTTCGGTTTCTGTATTCATGCATTTTATATGTCTTCACTTTGAATGTTTATGATTATAAATGTAGATGGAAAAAAAGGATTAAAAAGATTTCTTGGATCCTTAGTTGACATTGCAGACCCTTCTATGTTTTCATGAAAATGAGGAAGAAAAGCATGTACAGAATGGAACACTTAAAAATACAGCAACATAGTGTTTCAGTAGTTTGAAGGTCAGCTGAAGCTATATGGTTAATGTGTAGATCGGGGATCGCACCTTTTTCTGTAAAGGGCATGGCTTTGCAGGCCATCTCAACTCTGCTATTATAGCATGAAAGCAGCCACAGGTGATATGCAAATGAATGAGCAGTGCTCTGTTCCAATAAAATGTTATTCACAAAAACAGACAGTGGGCCAGATTTAATTCACAGTCATTAACTTTGCCAGACCTTGATCTAGATTAAACCTCAACATACAAAGATAAGAGGTACATCATTTATAAATGCTACATATGTATCATGATACTAGATACACCCACTCAAACATAAAGTACTATACTGAGTATTGCAGGGACTGTGTCCCGAAAGCGAGAGTAATCTAAATAGTGGAAATTTTCCCTTTACTCTCTTTCTTTTCTATTATTTGATTAGTGATAAAGTCATTTGAGCCATATCAAGATATTACATTTACTCTCTATGGACATTTTATTGTCTTTCAAATAACCAAATAATGATACCTTATACTCATTGTTTCTATGCTTATAAATCAGATAGTTTATAAATATTCATAGATGCAGACTATTCCCTACAGAATTATCTCCAAAACAATAATTATGCAAATTGCTGATTGTCCAAAGCACTTAATTTCTTAGCAATACTCAATCTGAGCTAGCCTGAAGACAAGTTAATAAACAGTCTTTAAAATAAATGATAGAAGTGCCTTGTATCTATAATCAGTGATAAAGTTTAGGAAACAGAATGAACAGTCTTAGAGGCAATTTTTAATTTGATAAACACATACTAAAACTCTTATTTCCATACAATATGAGATATTCTAAGCACTGAAAATAAATTCAGCATATCACAAATGCTGTAATGTAATAACATCTCTTTCAGTTATAGTGAAAAAGTAATTTTCTATCAGATCTTCCTGAAAGAGCGTTGTTTACCTATTCATGCACTTAACCCTACTAAGATTTTAACCCCACTAGGATTTTAAAACATTTACTTATGTGTATTTTTTTCCCCTAAAGAAAGTAAAAGATTGCCTGATAGAAGTTTTTTTAGTCAGTTCAAGCTTCAATAACAAATTTTGTAGACTGTGTGGCTTATAAACAACAGAAATACGTTTCTCACAGTTCTGGAGGCAGGACATCCAAGATTAGGTTGCCAGAATGGTCAGGTTCTTACAAGGGCTCTCTTCTGAATTGCAGACTGCCAACTTCTCATTGTATCCTCACATAGCAAAGAGTAGGGAGAAGCAATCCCTCTTGGAACTCTTATGAGGGCATTAATCCCATTCATGTGTCCTCTGCCCTCAAGACCTCATCTAATGCTAATTACTTCACAACGGCCCTGCCTTCTAATACAATACCACTAGAGGGTAGGGTTTCAACATACAGATTTTGGGGGAACACAATTATTCAATCCAAAACATAGGTGTGATTCTAGTGTCTTTCCATACCAGTATAGGTTAATCAGCTACAATGGCCATGCCATTATAACTGTGATAACATGAACAATGGCTTACAAACAATGAAAAGAGCTGACTTGGAAAGTTCTGTAACAAAACACATAAACCATATATTAGAAAACATCAACGTTTTTTCTACCAATTTTGTTACAGGGATATTGTGATCATTATTAATAATGTTTTGTTAATTCAGCTTTTTTTCTCTTTGTTTCTAGACTTCAGTTGCAATGAAAACAACTAAGCAGAGTTTATTGAGCAGCTCAACACTGCTCAGTCACTGTACTCGACACCACAGGTATCCAAAGGACAGAACACGTCCCCTGCCTCCAGTAGCTTATGGTCTAGTTGGAAAAAAGCAAAGGACACCGAAAAAAATAAATAATACTAGAAGTTTTAAACAAAAGTTCAGCACAATAGAAAACTAACACAGGGAGTTCATCATTAACTTCAAAATAAAAAGAAACACAGTTATTTATACAGTTTAGAAAAGACTCCACAATAATTAAGAGCTTGTGTAATTGAACACTTCTGTGTTTCTTTGTCATAAAGTAACTGAATTTTTATTTAGAGACATCCTTTGAAAAAGGGAGTTTACAAATACAAGAAAAACTAATCATGCCAAAATAAGTGAGAGAAAAATGGAGAACAAATTGGGGCACATGTTGAGAAAACAGTATTATGATTAGCCACAATTAGTCAAAAAATATTTGAAAGGCTTCTATGAGACAGGGCTGTTTACTTGGTTTAAACAACAAATGTCTTCAAAAAGCTTATATTCTGTTGTAAGGGAAAGGACAATAAATATAAAAAATAAATAAATAAATTATTTCAGTTTCTGATAAGAACTATGAAGATATTAATATAAGCCAATATAGAATAGAAAGTAACTTAGGTATGCCTAAGTAAAGAGGTATGCCTCTTTGAGGAGATAACTGGACCAAGATTGCAAGGATGAAAAATGTAGCAGCCGTGCAAATATCTGGAGAAAGCTTTCCAAGATTAAGGGAAGAAAAGAGCAAGTGAAAAGGCTTGTAAGTAAGGATGAGCTTGTCATATTCATATAGGAGATACAGAGAACTATTGTGGATGGAACATCTTGAAAGGGAATGGAGTGAATGGGAGATGACATCGAAGAGATATTGTAGAGAACTATCATATAGGGCTCTACATGCTGTGCCATGGTAATTATTCTAATTATACTGAAAAGTCATGGGAGAATTTTGGGGGGAGGAAAGGAGTAGAAATTAGCTGCCCTATGATATTTATGCACAAGACACAGTTCTGAAATTAAATTCTAAATAGAACAAATTTAATCAAATGTAAAAGCTACAGATTAACTTTTAGGCAAATGAGAATAATCACAATAAGCACACTAAAATAAAAAGTTTCTATACTCCAGCAATTAATCATTGAAAAACTAATAGAAAAGAAATCACATTGACAATTAAGGTAATTAACAATAAATCTAACAAAAGATGTGCAAGACCTCATGCAGATTTTTTAACTGTGGAACATAAAAGAAATCCTAAATAAGTGAGGAAATAGAGCATATTCTTAGATTGGAGGACTTAACATTGTGGAAAAAGTCAAATATCCCTCCCATATAATATAAATTCAAAGAAATTTCAATCAATATCCCAACAGATATTTTCACAAAATTTGATTAGTTGATCCTAAAATTCAGGACAAGAATATCTAAAAAAACTTTAAAGAAGAACAAGGTAAGGGGGCAAGGATGTGTAGAGGAGGACTTGGCTTAGCAAAATCATGACATTACAAAACTAGTATTTGCTCATGGAAAAATAGAAAAGTGACTTAACCCAACAGACTGTATATAACAGATGGTTGAGAGGCAAGATGAGAGGAAGGAAGACCATTTAGGGGGCCAGTACAGTCATCTAGACAACAAATGATAGCATCCCAAACCGAGGTAACACAGTGTGGTAGAAAAAGAGAAGGTAGAGGTAAATTGCATAGTTGGGCATTATCTGTATATTTATTTAAGAAGAATCTGTGGGACTAGATGATGGTTGCCCAAAAGCAGAAATTCTCAATTGTATAATATATGAAAAAAAATCCTTATAAACCCCAGTATTGACCTAAAGTTTTATAATTGTTTGGAACTCTTAATTATAAAATCAAATTTTCAAATTAAAATCAAACGAAAACTTCAAAATTAATAAAATTCAAATTACCATAATTAATTGAAGGAAACATATGATGTTTCCCCGATATCAAATTGCTGCTTTCAATGTGAATATGGTTCAGACACGACTCAATTTTCCCATACCTTCTTTATTGAAACTGTTACAGAACCTTCCTTTGAACTGTACCATGAGTCATATCACCTTCATGTGCTCAAACAGTTTATGAATGAATTGCCCTTTGGGTCCTTTCTCATTAGCCTAGGACAATAAAAGTAGTTGTATTTGGTGCCAAAATAAACTCAAGCAGGCACCAATACTGAGAGGCAGTACCCACAACTATAAAACAGTCATCTGGGGAATTCAGCTTTTAATAGATTATTAATATATAGCTTTTAATAGATTATTACCTAAATGAAAATGTGATGTTTTAATTCTCAAAGAAAACTAAGAGATACTAGAATATGTCTTTATGTCCTCAGAGACCCAAAGACTACTATTTAAAACATAACTGCCCAAGAACAATCTGTAGGCTGTAGAATTAAAAAAGGAAAAAAAGTACGTGCGGGGGGGGGGAGAAAGTAAAGAAGGGAGGGACGGAGGGAAGACAGGAGGGAGGGAGGAAGGGAGGGAGGAAGGAAAGAAGGAAATGGAAAGCTGCTATACCCTACAAATGCCATTATTTCCGGTAGGCACAGGGAAATTAATCAGCTAAGAAGACCAGCTAAGAAGCAGCCAAAATCATCAAATGAGAAACAGATGAGGTAACTGCCAAGGAAGGTGAAAGTTTGACCAATCGTGATGAAATCCAGAGTATATGCAGCAAGCTAGGCCAATCAGAAGAATCAGCTCATTTGTTTTCTGTCTCTCAGAGATTACCGTTGCTTGTTGCCTACTGTCTACTATCTTCAAAATTACTATTACATGCATCATCACCATGACCAACATCATCATTATTATGTGGGTTCAAGTCAGATAAAATACTCTGCCAGAGAAAAAGCAGCAAAAATAAGATTTTGATAATAGTAGTCATTGGGAAAGACCACTGAATTCCGATCTAGGAAAATAATTTAAATATTAGCTTTAAAATTTATCAGATGTTAGAAAAAAGTTGTGACAGTTGTAAGAATATTTGAATATTTAAAATAGTAGAATCAGCTTACTCGGAAACATTTAATGCCCAAATTGATTTGCAGATTTAGTGCAATCCCTGTCAAAATTCTAACATTCTTTTTTTGCAGAAATGAATAAGCTGTTTCTAAAATTCACGTAGTATAGAAGTGCAAGTGACCCACAATAGCCAAAAAATCTTGAAAAAGAACAAAGTTGGAGGACTCATATTTCCTAATTTCAAAAGCTACCACAAAGCTACAGTAATCAATATATCATAGTACTGTCATAAAGATAGACATATAGATCAATGGAATAGAATTGAGTCCAGAAATAAACACTTACATCTGTGGCCAATAGATATTCAACAAAGCTGCCAAGACTAACAAATGGGGAAAGAACAGTCTTTTCAACAAATGGGACAACTAGTATTCACATACAAAAGAAGGACATTGGACTCCTACTACAAGCCATATAAAAAATAACTCAGAATAGACCAAAGTTCTGAATGTAAAAGCTGAAACCACAAAACTCTTAAGATAACACATAGGAGTAATCTTCATGACCTTGAGTTAGGCAAAAGTTTCTCAGATATGATCAAAAGCACATGCAATCAAAGAAAAATACTTAAATTTATTTTCAAATAAAAAACATTTTTAATAAAAAATAAAACAAAAAGCTTGTGTGTCAAAGGACACTATCAAGAAAGGTAAAAGACAACCCAACAATGGGAAAAAATATTTGAAAATCATATATCTGATAAGGGTCTGGTATTCAGAATATATAAAGAACACTTACAACTCAATAATAAAAAAACAAATAACCCAATTCAAAAATGGTCAAAGTAATTTAAGTAGATACTTTGGGAGATTTTATCTCCCAAAGAGGAGATAAAAATGGCCAATAAGCACACACAAAAAAAATGCTCAACATTATTAGTCATTAGCGAAGAACAAATCAAAACCACAATGAGATAGTACTTCACACACATTAAAACGGCTATAATTAGAAAATAGAAAATAATGAGTGTCAGCAAAGACAAGAATAATGTCAAATCTTCATACATTGCTGATGGGAATGTAAAATGGTGCAGCTGATGTGAAAGAGTCTGGCAGTTGTACTAAAAAATTTAAACATAGGGTTACCACCATATGACCCATTAATTTCACTCCTAGTTATATACCCAAGAGAAATGAAAACATATGTCCATATAAAAACTAGTATAAAAACGTCCTCAGGTGCATTATTCACAATTGCCAAAAAGTGGAAACAATTCAAATGTCTATCAACTGAGGAATGTATAAACAAAATGTGGTACATACATACAATGAAATATTACTCAGCCACAAAAAAGAATGAAGTATTGACACATACTACAACATGGATGAGCCTTAAAACATTGTTACATGAGGGCCGGTCCGGTGGCGCACTGCTACAGTGCGCCGCTCAGGAGCATGGTGGCGCTCCCGCCGAGGGGTCAGATCCCACAGACAGACCGGTTCCCGCTCACTAGCTGAGCGAGGTGTGGGAGCAACACCGAGGGTTGCGATCCCATTGCCGGTCCCGGTCCGGTAAGGGGGCGACACTGAGGGTTGCGATCCGTTGCCAGACACGAAAAAAGACAAAAAAAGGAAAAAAAAAAAAAAAAAAAAAATTGTTAAATGAAAAAGGGAAAAACAAAAGGCCCCATTTTGGGTGGTTTTATTTTTTTTTTTAATATTGCA
>NW_007726789.1:410598-417504 GCF_000696425.1 Galeopterus variegatus | reverse complement strand
GAAAAAAAAAAAAAAAAAAACATTGTTACATGAAAAAGTGAAACACAAAAGGCCACATATTGTGTGATTTTATTTATTTATTTAATATTGCAATAATACAGTTTATTGGCTTATTTATTTTTCAAGAACTAAACCAGCAAAATATGCTACAAATGTTTCATTTGCTCTCTTCCGTCATCTGCAGGCAAGTTATAAGATTGTTACTATTTTATAGACTATCAATAATTTTTCCATCAGAAAGCTATTTTAATTCATTATTGTTGCTTTTTAAAAATGCCACTGTCTAGCCACCACCCTATTGATGGTAGAGGATGAAAAAAAAAATATCTGGGTAAATGCGCAACCTGAGTCCTTTGAGTACAGCCATTGCTTTTGTTTTACTATGGTTCATTAAATCATCTTCTGACACAAGTAAACTAAGCGATGTCTCCATTACCCACCAGAACACTGAAAGCACTAACAGAAACTCTCCATGCACACCCCTGCTCTTTTCTCCTGAAATCAGTCAGTCTGGCATAAAAAGTAAACTCTGGGGCTCTGGAATCAGACTTTATTTTGTTTTGTTTTGTTTTATTTTAACCATGGCTTGCTTATTTATTTATTTATTTATTTATTTATTTATTTATTTATTTATTTATTTAGACGCATAATTGAGTAGACATATTTTTGGGGTACAGTGTTGACTATCAGTATTTGTGTACAATATATAATGATCAAATAAATATTATTAGCACATTCATTATTACAAGTCACAATTATTCTTTGTGTCCTTTATCCAACTGTATGATTTCATTTATATGAAATGCCCAGAATAGGCAAGTCACTAGAGACAGAAAGTAGATTAGTAGTTGCCAAGGGCTGGGAAGTGGGGGTTTTGGGGAGTGACTGCTAACTTTCAGAGCTTCTGTCTGGGGTAATGGAAGTGTTCTGGAATTAAATAGTACTGATGGTTGTACAACTTTGTACAAAAAACAATTTAATTATACAACTTAAAATGATGAATTGTATGTGAATTATACCTCAAATTTTGTTCACAGATTGACTTATTGAATATCTCAATTTAAAAAAAACGATAAAGCAAAAAAATAAATTTACATGTACTTGTATCATCTTCCATAGAAGTTTCTAAATCTTCTGTTGTTAAATGATTTAGAATTATAGTAATAGAGGAGTCCAGTGTGGCTAATCTCATACAAAGAGGTTCAATATTAAACAAGCAAGAATATTCAGTCGGAAACAATTCAAATATCTGCCAAAAATTCAACATCAGCTAACACAACGCTTGTTCTAACAGTGGTTATTGAGGTTGAAGCTATTTTCTACAAATATCTTTATTCCTACGTTTAAATTAAAAAGAATGAATTTAAGAAATTAACTGCATTTTATAATGGTAATTTCCCCCTTAGATATATAAATACGTTTTACAAAATATAAACATTTGCCTTACAAAAATGAATCCACATTGAATATTTGCTAATCAACATTCATTCAGCTTCCCACTGGTCTAGTCCTATCAGTTTTGGTTAATGAGTATAAACAGACATCCTCCTATTCTTTTGTTCCTCTATTACTCTGTGTGTTTTTACTCTTTAATTCCATTTAAAACTGTCAAGGAAGAACTGATGCCCACTGCTCCATAAAGCCTTCTCTGATAAAACCCATCATCTGATTTTTTTCTATGAGTGTTAGTTTTGTTACTGTAACTAGATGGTAATTTCAGACCACAAGAACATATTACACTTTTACAATTCCCACAGTACCTAACACAACACTTGATTTATAGGCTGTACACCATAATTTTTAATATAAATAAAGGTTAAAAAGCAGCATTTCAAATAATTGAAGAAAAGATAGATTATTCAATCAACGCCATTGGGAAGCCATCTAAAAAAAAAATTAGAGCTATGCCTCATATTCTACATCAGGATAAATTTCAAATGGATCAAAGATTTAATTGTAAAAGTGAAAGCATAAAAGTATTAGAAGTAACCTGGGAGAAGCATCTTTATAATCTTGGTGGAGGAGAGGCCTATTTAAATATAACACAATGGGCCGGCCTGGTGGCGCACTGGAGAGTGCGTCGCTTGGGAGCACTGCGGCGCTCCCGCCAAGGGTTCGGTTCCCGCTCACTGGCTGAGCACGGGGCGGGCGCAACACCGAGGGTTGCGATCCCGTTGCCGGTCCCCGGTACGGGCGCGACACCGAGGGTTGCGATCCTGTTACCGGTCAGTAAAAAAGACAAAAAGGAAAAAATAAATAAATAAAATAAATAAATAAATATAACACAAGAGCTATAAATCAAAAGACTGATAAATTCTACAACATACACACACACACAAATTTAAATAACACCGAGGGTTGCGATCCTGTTACCGGTCAGTAAAAAAGACAAAAAGGAAAAAAAAAATAAATAAAATAAATAAATAAATATAACACAAGAGCTATAAATCAAAAGACTGATCAATTCTACAACATACACACACACACAAATTTAAATATTCATTATAGCAAAACCCAAACTAAGCAATGGCAAAAGAAAAATGACAAGCTGCAATAAATATTTGCAACTCATATCACAAACCAATAAACAGTAAAGAACACCAACTAGTTGATAATAAGTGACCCAATAGAAAAATAGGCAAACAATACACAGATAGGTCTTAGAAAATGAAAAACAAATAATTTTTAAACATATGAATAAGAGAATAAGAGTGATGAAAATTAAAACCAAACTAATATACCATTCCTAACACCTAGCAGATGGGCAAAAATACAGAAGATTAATAATACTGTTTGGCCAGGCAGTGGGGAAAAAGGAATTTTTATATGCTTATAGACAAAGTGTAAATTGACACAACCTCTACAGAGGGTAATTTGACAATGTCTATCGAGGGTAGTGATGCTGGCATACTGTTATAATTGTTCTATTTTATTATTAGTTATTGTTAATCTCTTACTATACCTAATTTATAAATTAAACTTTATCATAGGTATGCATGTATAGGAAAAATATACAGTATATATAGGGTTTGATACTATCCTTGGTTTCAGGCATCCACTGGGGGTCTTGAGATATATCCCTTACAGATGGGGAGGACTACAGTATTAATGATACCAACTCTATAGCATAGTTCCACCTCTATAGTAAGAACTCCATAATATTAGCTATTATTTTCCTTATTTATACTATCCCATTCACATAAGATAGAAATATTTTGAGCAATATTGTCATTCTTCAATAAAATAATTTTAAAATACTGCATGTATCTATTAAGAGATTTATTTAAATTTTGAAAAGCAGTTTATAATCACCAAGGTTGCATCCAAAAGGAGATAACTATATCTGTCAATGGCAAATTAAGACTCATCCAATCATTTAAAGTTCTAACAAAGGATTAACCAACACTAGATATATTATCTATGTGTTTAGATTGAGTCATATTTAATGAAAGATAATGTCCTTCCTAAGTCTTTGAAATAAAAAACAATATTAATGATTGCTTGCATTTGAAAAGTAATGTAGAGTATCAAAATCCTCACATGTGCATTATCTCATTTGATCCTCAGAATAGTCTATGTAATATAAATAGACTAGTTTTGAAAATAAGGAATAGAGTTTGAGAAAAAACACATGACTTTACCTATGGCAATTGAATAGGAAATGATGAAGGTGAGGCCAAAATGCATTTCTTTTTCACATCTAATTCAATTTTCAGAATACCATACCATATTGAACAATTTGACACTCCCCCTTTAAAACCAAATTGTGACTTTTTTTTTTTTTTTTTTGTATTTCAGGTTTATCAGTATAAACTCTGTTGGCAATGGCATGAATGACCTTAACTGGTCTTTAAATTACTATTGCCAGGTACAGAAATATAAACATTGTGCCAAGAATAATTCATTGTTCCTTCTCTTTGTCAGTATGTACTGAATTCTCCAACCTCACTATGTCTAATGCTTAATAATTAGGGGTACCAACAGGGAGAAGAAACAGGAACTCCTTTCTAATGGGCTACCTCTCCCATCTCCAAATTCCAGATGAAATTTTGCCATGGTAACCATTTGGTTTAGAGTAGATATAGTTCATTAAATTATAATATTTAGGGGTCTAAATATGGTCCAAGTTCCTGATAAGACAATTATTTTAAGTGTGATTAAACCATACCATATAAATATATTAATTTTGTAGAACAGTATCACATAGGGAGTTAAATTAATGTGAACTGGCTTTCCTTCAGAAAACCCAATGAGGTGCCAAAGAGAGGGTCATTTACATTACTTGCTATAGTATGTATACATCAAATTGGCATTTTTATTAAAGCAACTTTAGAAATAGTATTTCATATAAAAAAAGTTAACAGATACTTTAAACATTATATTTGCAAAACATGGATAAAGGACCAGTAGTACTATCATATAATCAGCTTATATTAAATCTGAAATGAGAACACTAACATTCCTAAAAACCAGATTTCTTACCTGGGTGAGAGGTTGTACTCGATACATGGCCCCAATCCATGTGCTAGTAAACATTTTACAACTAGCTCTCCAGAGGGAAAAAATCTCTAATTTGCAACATTGCTCAATTTCCATGGTATAAACACTCCCACTAGAGCTAATTTCAAACTTTGTGAAGTCATTCAACACAGACTTAGTGACTCTAGACAGATACAAAATCAGCTCTCATGAGCTGGGACAAGCTACTTCAGGCCACCACTGCCCAAAACTAGACCTAATCCAAATCTCCAGAGATAAAACTCAGAAACATGTATTTTTAAAAAGCTTCCTCAGCAATCTTGATATAGTCTGTCCACAGCCAGTTTTTAGGAACCACTGGACTAGCTTATTAGATAACTACTGAAGTTTTTTTTTTTTTTTTTTTTTTTTTTTGTCTTTTGTCTTTTTCCGTGTCCGGCAACGGATCGCAACCCTCAGTGTTGCCCCCGTACCGGACCGGGGACCGGCAACGGGATCGCAACCCTCGGTGTTGCTCCCGAGCCTCGCTCAGCCAGTGAGCGGGAACCGGTCTGTATGTGGGATCCGAACCCTCGGGCGGGAGCGCCCGCCGTGCTTCCCAAGCGGCGCACTTATCCAGTGCGCCACCGGGCCGGCCCCTAACTACTGAAGTTTCTGAGGCTAAGAAAGTCAGTGCATTTGTATGATTTCTCCTGTGTAGCATAAAGCCAGGTGGAGGTGATACAGGCATCACTGTCATCCAAGAAAACTCTGAATTGCAGTAAGACTATTCTGCTTTTAAATTAAAGCTAACTGTAAACTATCTCTTTGGTGTAAAGCCACTTATGAGCCTGGAAAAATTTCAAGTTTTTTTGATAACTTCTTGAGACCAAAAAAAAAAGTGCCTCTCTCTGTTAAAATAGTCACTGAAATCCTCAGTGTTTCTTTAAGAAGTTATCTAGTCCAGTCCCCTGACTACAGAGAGGATGGCAACGGTGGTATTTCAGCTCCTATTACGCACATTCATGAACCACAGGTAATTTCAGTTCTTTGTGTCAATTATACATTTGAAGCCAACCCAACTCAGACATTCCCTTTGCAGACATCCTCAATTTCATATGAACTTATCATCCTGAATCTTCAAAAGATAGGAAATGAGAAAGACTGATATTAGTGTCTTTGCATGGATCCCTTGAAAGCCCAAGAAAAAGGTTTTCAGTAGGTAGTTTATTTGAGAAGTGATCTCAGGGAACAGGAGCAAGGGGTAAGAGAATGAGTAGGGAAGAGGGGAAGTCAATATAACGATTTGTTATCTAGTTGGAAACCTCCATGGGAAATAATTACTCAATTCTGTAGGTGGTTCTGAGAAGCTTTACAGACATGTATTTCAGACTTGCCCACCTAGCATTAAAAGGAGGAAGCATTTATCTTCCAGGTCTTTTCCCTAGTAGTTAAGAATGGCCCCATCGTCATTAACTCCTTTGCATCCTATTCTTTCATTTAATCATGCATGAGAGCCCAACAGTTCTTAGGCAGTCAGAGAAACCCAAGGACAGGAAACAAGAAGTAACTTGTTTCCTCACTGGCTTTCCTTCAGAAAACCCAGTGAGGTGCCAAAGAGGGTTGAGGCGCAGGGTGAGGCACTGTCAAGCTGTTACTACATAAATCTGGTCAGTCTGTCTAGACCTAGTCACTACAGCAGTGACTGGACTAAGAAGTGGGGCCAAGACAATGTAAAGTGGTGCACTAGAGGGATCCAGTTCAGTAGGTAATGACCAGACAGGTCTAACCGAGCCTGTGACTGTTGTCTAGTACTATGATCCTACTCTTTAGACTTAGAGACCTCAAAGTGCTATCAAGGAAGCCTCAAATAAATCCATCAACTTCCCTACACTTGGAAAATGGCAGGGGGTTAGTGGGAGAAAAGAAAATCTTGCTCATAAAGGAACAGATTTATTTGTTTATAACATTGCACCCCATAAGCCACATCAAATAAAAGCATTCCCACGATCAGTCTTGTTGGACCCTGGAAGGGTAATAAGACCCCAACAGAGATACTCTGTAAAACATGGAGGAGGGATGAAGAGGAAGAGCCACAGAAAAGAAAGGGGCTAATGTAGTATATTCTCAGCAAGTCCTCTGCAAAAGCAGCCACCAGAGAAAGCATCAACTTTAAATAAGTCCCAGGCCCTAAACCAAGAAGCAATCTTACAATGCCAGAGAAATAATAACCTTTCTGTCTCCTTCTTTTATCCTCCCCCCCACTTTGCTTTGACCACAGAAGCTAAAATTACCAAGAAGGATGAGGAGGGCAGTAAGCATCAAATAGGGCTGTGGTTCTCAATCTTTGGTGTGTATCAGTCACCTGGAGCACCTATTGAAACACCTTCCTGGCCCCATCCCCAGAGTTTCTGATTCAGTAAGTCTTGGCGGGGGGGGGGGGGGGGG
>NW_007726789.1:301498-410308 GCF_000696425.1 Galeopterus variegatus | reverse complement strand
GGGGGGGGGGGGGGGGGGGGGGGGGGGGGGGGGGGGGGCAAGAATGTGCATTCCTAACAACTTACCTGTGGATGGACCACACTTTAAGAACCACTGAAATAGAGAAATAGAAAGGAAGGCCCACACCCGTACTTGGATTCTCACCTGCAAAAAGCTTCAGCTGGGCTAAGGAAGTAATTGTAATTTCAAATCAAAATGGAAGTTTTTATGAATACATGTCAGTGGACACTTTAGATTACTAAATTGAGATTGTATATGTGAGTTACAGACCTTGTATGACCCTGTGAGAGGGCAGAAAGCATTATAGAATTGACCATGTTTCCATTCAGTAGCAGATAAGCTAGCACCACTGAAGAAATTTAAAGGAGCAAAGAAGCAAAAATTAAGTTCCCTTCTGATGTATTTCACAATTACATGAATCACAAAGATAAGGCACCACACAACTTTCTTAAAGCAACTGACTTTATAAGATCTTATTTTATATTAAAAATATGTCAAGAAATAATTATTTACTTAGACATTCATTGGTGATATCAAGTTCTAGGGTTTTACCCATTAAGCAACTCTAATTCATTTAAATTTTATAATAATTAGATTAATATAAAAATTTCAGAAATGTCTAGGACCATTTACCTTAGAAAACAACTCAAATAATTTTCATACACACTAAAGTTTGAGGACACTGGTCAGCAGGAGTGGTTCTTAACAGCACAGTGCTAGTGCAGAATTCATTCTCCCCTTCCTAACGAGAAGATATGTTACAGGGAAACAAGAAGAGCCTTAGGTACAGTGCACGCAGCAGAGCAGAGAGGTTAGGGGATTGGAATTTGCAGTTAGATTGCTTTGGTTTAAGCAGCAGTAACCTTCAGCAAGCTATTTAATCTCTCTGAGCCTTATTTTCTCATCTTAAAAATGAGGATAATAATTTCTACCTCATAGGATTGCTGTGAGGATGAAATGAGATAGTATATGAAGCACTTAGCACAGTGCCTGCCATATAGCAAGTTTTTGACAAATATTACTATTACCTTTACCTCATTAGTCCTCTAGAGAACACTGTAATGCACATATAACACACAATGGGCTAGAAACTTGTAAAGAGAAATTTGTAAAGTGCTATACAGAGGTAAAGAGCCATTGTGATCTTACTTTTATTTTCTCTCTCTCAACAAGAAAATATAAATAAGTTGGGTACAGCAGAAAGGACATCTTGAGTAAGTGTTAGATAACCTCTTAGACCCTCAGTTTCCCCATTAGTAGGATGGCAATCATAATGCAATGCTTAAGTCTCAGGGATGTTGTAAGAGTAGAAGAGAGGGCATATTGTAAAAAGCCCAACAGTGAGTCTAAATACAGTCATGGAGATCAAGGGAAAGTGGCTTGGAGGCATCTTCCCTATGCTATGGAGCTCTTCTTGGGATGACAACAGAAATACTGCAGGAGCCTCACATCTGCGCTTAGAGGAAAGAAGGGAAGATGCTCTTTCCTTGGAAAAGCAACTTCTTAGGACACAAGATGTAAGAAGACTGCAATCAAAATTCCTGCCTACCCCTAGCTATAGGCAGGTAGCTAAGAATATTTTTAAAAATCGGCACACACAGATCAAAAGAGATAAATTTAATTATTTACAATGTGCGCCATTAAGAAATCAAATTCTGAGAATAACTTTTGGCCTCAAGCATGGTCAAGTTTTTGCTCCTGAATATTCTAATTATATGTGATGATATTTATTAATGCTGATGATCAAAAGGCAATAAGTAAAATATTACTACATAAATAGCAATCTATTTTTAAAATGCTAAATACTTTGAAACCTGTAAATATCAAGATATCATAACATATATGACTGGCACCTAATATTATTTATAAAATAGATACTGCACATGATAAAATTTGATGAATACCTGTAAAATAAACTATCTTCAGTATCCTTAAATCTTACAGACACTGTTTTGCAATGAATGGGTATGAGATGTAATGTTCCAGATTGTAACTTTAATTTACCTACCCTCAGACAAATAAGGTTTGGTTTAGTCACCTTATAGTCATTAGAGAAAGTACTGTGTAAGGCTATAGCCCAGCATCACAAGAGGAGGCAACAGATTCCCATCTACTGACAGTGTGATCTCGTACAAATCACTTTATCTCTCCTCCTCTTTAAAAGAAGAGTAGGGGCCAGCCCGGTGGCGCACTGGATAGTGCGCCGCTTGGGAAGCGCAGCGGCACTCCCGCCCGAGGGTTCAGATCCCACATACAGACCAGTTCCCGCTCACTGGCTGAGCGAGGCGCGGGAGCAACACCGAGGGTTGCAATCCCGTTGCCGGTCCTCGGTCCGGTACGGGGGCAACACTGAGGGTGGCGATCCATTGCCGGACACGGAAAAAGACAAAAAGACAGGGTGGCGATCCATTGCCGGGCACGGAAAAAGACAAAAAAAAAAAAAAAAAAAAAAAAAAAGAAGAGTAGTAATTGAACAATTGTCAGGGTCAGATTGAAGGTAAAGGAGCTGGGAGAACTGTTAAGCACAATAGATGAACAGATAAGCTAATAAGCCACTCAACCTCACTATGACTCAGTTTCCTAATCTGTAAAATGAGGTATGAGAGTCATCTCTAATGACCTTTGAAGCACATAAATTCTGTGATTCTCGGCTTGAACTGAAGTCACCAAATCTAAAGTTTAAAAAAGACTTTTCTCACTGGATCCCATTCCTATAGACAACTCCCAAATCACATACCATTTTCGTGGACTTCCTTCTTCATAGACTGCCAAGCAGAGCAGGGAGTGTAGGGTGACAGCATTATCTAGGGCAACACACATCCTAAATACAAATATGTCCTTCTTCTAAAAGAACTTTGAGAACAGTGAGTTTAATTGCAATTTAAAAGGCCTTTGAAATTCAATGCAACTAGGAGACAGACTTGGGTTTATTCCATTATTAAAACAAACAGCTTTGTAATAAGATATACCAGTATGGGTATTAGGCTTTAAAAAAAAAAATCCATAGCATATCCTTGATGGATATGACTATCTGTAGCATTTAAATATTTATGCATAAATCTGCATTTTACTGCAAATCATAGAAGATTATTGATTTATCAAATAAGTAATCAGTGTATTAAGGAGATTTTAAACTGAAGAAAGTAATTTAAAATGGCCAAGCATGCTTAATGAAAAATATCCCTTTTTAATATCTCTTTTCTAATTAATAAGTGTTTTTCTAAAATTTAAAAGAAGTCAGGTGTTCAATAAATGAAAATAATTTCTGTGAGTCTAGACATTTTTACATTATCCTGACTTAGATGCGGATTTAGATGTCACCTATTTAATTCCCCAGCATTACATCTGCCAAGTGGTCATCCAATGTATAATTGAATTGTTCAGGTTTCAGGGAACTCCCTGACTCTCATTTTATCTCCAGAGAGCTTGGATTTTCAGAATTTCTTTGTTCTATTCAGCCAAAATTCAACTTAAATTTTTTGCTTAGAAAATAAACTGCCCAGATAATTTAATGACCAGTGTCAAGATTTGGAATAACGCTTTAGTAGGGGCAAACAACTGCTGATTGGAGTCATGTGGTGTTAGACAAGTCCACAATACAGACAAGACAATTTCTATGATATTGTTCTTATCATCAGACCTCTAGCAGAGACTGACTGTGCTCTTCCTATTCCTATCAGGCTGACCATTTGCACCTATAACTGGCCATACTCGATTACACGTCCTGAAGAACAACAATCAGGGAATCCTGCCCTGCCCGAGCCAATGAGAATGAAGCCTGGCTGGATATTAGAGTCATTTGTCCTGTCTACAGAAGCCCATGTCTCCCACGATGCCAGTTCTCCCAAGCCCCAGGCTGGAAACTTTGTGTCCCACTCTATTTTGGCCTTCAGCCATGGTTTTCATTTTATATGCAAGTCCCCCTTCTGAACTTTAGTCCATTTGTCTCAAATCCTAATAATCTATCTACCTCTTGTCAGCCACTTCTCCCTAACGGGGCTGGAACTTAGATTTGTGTATCCTCGGACACTAGCTAAGATGCTGGTTCTATGTGAATCTAGTCTCTCAGAAATAAGCCGCTTCTATCTGACTATAATTATGTACACTGTCCAGATACTTCTATGGCTGGGTTCCTACATATTACATTAAGATCTTCTGAGATGGTAATGGTAGTTTGCTTTTAGGCTTGAACTATTTCCCCTTGAACACTAGAATATGGACTTCATGGGAGTCAGTCCTACTGCCATGTTAATCTCTCTTAGGGACATCATGAGAGAATAAAAGGCATCCTGGCTAGGTCAGTATTCTAAGCCTGTTCCCACCCAATCCTGACTTACTCCACTTATCATGCATTATTGAGGTCCCAAAATGCCTTCTGCTAGAAGCCCTATCAAGTTATCAGTACAACTAATTTAGAGGGGAAATATTCTTTAAAGATCTACAGAAAGCTGATTCAAACTAAAGTACAAGGATTAGTGCACAGTAGTTTAAAAAACAATTAAGAATATTGATACATATATCGTACACAACTCTCGATATATACATCAAGATTTCTAGAGATGGCTTAGTAAAAGAGAATGCTTTTTAAACTAAATGGATATGATCTAATAGTAAAAAAGTAAAGCAACAAATTTCAAGCTCTGTAGGGAGATCTTTTTAAACAGAAAACCTTCCCATTATCCCTTAAATCACAGCATACAAGTGACTTTAGCTAAGCACAATTACAAACTTATTTTCCTAATCCCACCCACACATATGGTAATCATCCCCTTCTAGCCCCTTGTCTGTCATGTACACATGGTATGTGATTGTATTGTCTTGCATTTTTCTCTATCTCATGTAAATATGTCTTATCTCTATAAGGAGATTATAAACTCCATACCTTACCTTATCATAGAAGGAATGTTTTCAGGAGACAATAAATTCTCATTGAATTGAATTGAATTGAGTTGAATCTAACTGAATTGAAAGAAATTGGGGGAAAATGACTATATTGCAGAAGAACTAGAAGTTGACAAAGGAGTTGATGCTAATAGAGTTCTGAGACTGTATAAGTGAGGCTTAGAGAGAGAAGCTGAAAAAGATACTGCACAAATCAGAAAACAAAATGTGGAATAATTATAATATAGGCAAATGCTGTCAATTGTGAACGGTGGTAGGCAGAATAAAGGTCCCCTAAAGATATCCACTTCCTAATTCCTAGAATCTGTGAGTATATGAAGATACTTCAAAAGGTTTGTGGAAAAAATAGAATTAAAAGATAATACAAATCTTTCCATGAACTTTTGGAAGTACACTTATATTACCTTAAAGGCAAAAGGGACTTTGCAGTTGTGATTAAGTTAAGCATCTGTAAATGGGGAGAGGGCCAGGATTATCCAGGTGGGCCCAATGTAATTGCATGAGTCCTTGAAATTGGAAAAGGGAGGCAGAAGAGTGTGTCAGAAAGATGACATGGAAAAATAAAGAGGAGACATTTGAAGAAAGAAGGACTCCACTTGCCACTGTGGATTTTGAAGAGGGAGGAAAGTGCCCATGAGCCACGGGACATGAGTAGTCTTTAGAAGCTGGTAAGGCCCTCAGATGACAGCAAGCAAGAAAACAAAGGTCTCAGCTCCACCATCACAAGAAACTGAATTTCACCAGCAACTCAAATGAGCCAGGAAACAGATTTTCCCCTAGAACCTCCAGAAAGGAACACAGCTGGCCAATATCTTGATTTTACTTTGTGAGAGCTGTACTGAATTTCTTACCTAGAGAACTGTAAGACAACAAAACTGTGTTGTTTTAATCCACTAAATTTATGGTCATTTGTTATGGCAGCAATAAGAAATTAATAGAGGAAGGGGGAGGGTTTACATGCCCGCCCTAGTTAGTCAGAGATACTGAGGCTCATGTGAGGGAGGGTTGAGAGTTCACACACCAGCTGTGAATAATTTAGGGGGTGAGGACTCAAATACAAAGATTAGGAGCTATTTCTGAGATAAATAGTGAGTGATCCTACTCAAAGAACTACCAAACATTTTTTTCCTTTTCTCCAACTCTTCTTCAGAGCCTTGCTCCTTTCTAATTTTCCAACTTTTATTTAGTAATTCATTTAACAAATATTGTAAAGCCTTGGGGACCCAAAGAAATAATATACACTATTGTTCTCAAGAGCTCATAACCTTACAAGTGCAACAATGTACCAACAATTTACGTTAAGGAAAAGAGCTGACAAAGTACTTTCACCAACCTTTGCATTTAACCCTCACAGCCTCTTTCTGTGTAGGGCAGTAACTGTACTGCGGACTATCAGTAGACTCTGTGTGTGTGTATGTGTGTGTAGAAAAACACACTCAGAAAGTGAGACAGGAACTTCAGCTACTTTAGTCTGTACAGTGTAGACATGGCCATGAATAAGACATATTTTACCACAGAAGTCAGGAATTCAAAATCAAAACATCTTTTAACTGAGATTAAAAATGGATTGAATAAAATAAAATTAATTTTAAAATGTGTTGGGAAAATATAGGAAAAACGGTCAGGGCCCCTCAGATGTTCAGAATCTTGCCAAGCATTTGATGTCAACAGGCATATGCGCTCAGGTGTTCCTTGGTTATCTTCTAGTGTAATTGCGCATGTGCATCCAGGTGTCCTGGGTTGTGGACTTAAGTATAAGAATGAGTGGCTCTAATCCACAGCGTCTCCTATTCCTGGGATGCTCCCCCAGTAGGGGGGGCATGAGGAGGCCACGGCTGCTGCTGGTAGTGCCCCTGGAACCCTCTGCAAGGCTACTGCCACTGTCGGACCTGTAAGCTGCTGCCACTGAGGAAGCTGGAGACTGAGGTCATGTCATCTGCCAACAGCTCTTGGAATCTTTCCCAATCACCTAGCATGAACCTGCATGTGAGGGGTCTGGGGACCCAGCCTGGCATGTGAGGGATCTGGTGACCCAGTCTGTACAATGGGTTTGGAGGGTCTGAGCCCTAGCTCTGACAATATAAATGGAAACTTAGTATAACTAAAATAATATCTAAAATAAGGAAACATTTGGCTTTAGTTATGATTTGCCTTACTTTACAAAAATGTCATTAGCAGTAAGCATTTACTAATCTAAATTCTAAATTGAACTTTTCTATCCTGTGAGCTGTTAATATGTAAAATAGACTTTGAGTTTCCTCCAACAAACACTCTGTGTGTGAGTAAAACCCCACCAATCAGCTTGTCAAAACCCCATGAAGGGAAAGAAACTGCACTCACAGCACACCTACTGTACATCAGACACTGTAGACTGCTTTACTGGCCTTATCTCACTCATCTGAACAGCCCCATAAGCAACTCACCTCCTGAATAATACCTTTGTCATTAAGTGAGAAAGTGGAAATGCAGAATGCGTGCTCAACCACTAATAGAGAAGTATTCATGAGAGTAACAATGAACCAATAAAAATGTGGGTGAGACAAACTGAGCACCAAAACAAACAAGCCAAATAAAGGTATGCTATAAGCTGTATTGGTATCCTATTGTTGCTGTAACAAATTACCACAAATGTTGCAGCTTAAAATAATACACATTTGTTCTCTTACAGTTCTGGAGGTAAGAAGTCCAAAATCAGTCTCACTGGGCTAAAGTCAGGTGTTGGCAGGGATGGTTCCTTCTGGAGTCTCTAGAGTAAAATTTGTTCCCATGCCTTTTCCAGTTTTTACAGGATGTCTGCTTTCCTTGGCTCAAGGCTCCTTCCTCTGTCTTCAAATTCAGTATGGTAGCACCTCACAATCTCTTTCTCTGATTCTGAGTTTTTGCCTACTTTTATAAAGACCCTGTGATGACATTGGGCTCACCCAGATAATCCAGAATAATCTACACATCTCAAAATTCTTAATCATATCTGCCGAGTCCCATTTGCCATATTCACAGGTTCTGGGAGTTACAAAGTGGAAATCTTTGGGGGACCATTATCCAGTTTACCACATAAGCACACGCGGGTTCAGAGTCAGGGAAAACAGTTAAGCTAAGAACAAAGAACTACAGAACAGAACTGGAAGACAGGAAGAACTAAGCTGAGTCAAAAACTGGGTAAAATGCCCAAGCACATCTAAGAGTGAACATTGTCTCCAAAATATGCTTTATGATACAATATGTATGGTTGTTAGAAATGAGTGAGCTTTCTACATAGAGGTGAGTGAATTAAAGCTGGTGAAGCAAAAATCTATGCTGACTTTTAAAAGACAGCTGACTTGAGCTGTCACTCTGAAAGGAAAAAATCCGGAGGCAGAACCTAAAAAATCAAGATGGGTCAAGGTTAATGCGAAGTCTCTCTCCAAAGCCTGGGCAAAAGTAATGCATTCAACAGGCCTAGACACAATTCTCCCAACCATTGACATTCCTATTGCTGCTCATTAACTGAGTTCAAGTTTCTCTTAGGCCACTGTAGAAGATTTTGCTCCCAAATAATTACCTTAAAAACTCTAAGCAGTTCCTGAAGGAAGAACCTTAGAGCTAGTTGTCTCAGCACTGTAAGATAAAATAATCAGGCGAAGAACCAGTAATGGCTCATAAAGGCTTTGAGTTTCCTCAATTCACAAGTCATGCCATTTATAAGGTTTAAATTGTAGGCTATTGCTATAAAATATAAGTGTGAAAAGAACATCACCAGCATCTGAGACAGAGGAGGTTAGTTCAGAGCCTGGGTATGTGGCATGATGAAAGCATCTCTCTGCCTCTCATCTACACTCTGTTACCACAGGTACCTAACTGCTCCCTCTGCCTTCAGGCTTGCCTCAGTAAATTCATCTGCGTTGATGCCAAGATTAGCTTTCTGAAATACACATCTGATCAGCTTACTTTCTATTTTAACTTCTGATAATTTTCACACTCTGTAGAAAAAAGTACAAATTCTTTGATTTAAAACATTAGGTCCTAAAAGTGCTTTATAATTTTATCTCCTCTTCCTCCCTTCTACATTTTAAACAAACACTTTTGTCAAAATGGATGTCTCACTTTTTAAGATACTTTTCTCATTTTTATCTTTATGTCTTTGCATATGCTATTCCTTTGACCTGAAAAAAAAAAAAAGATCTATTCATTCACTGGCTATTCAATTCAAATGCCAATCACTCAGCAAAGCCTTCGTGAAACTAGCTTGGCAAAGTTTTAAGTTCTCCCTACATTGTGCTCCCATTGCTAACATGGAGGCATAGAGAAAAAAATGTTCTCAGTGCATGGCAAACTTGAACCCAAACCATGCCAGTATAACTTTCTAAAGGGCTCCCATCAGGTTGAAGCATAGTAGGTACACTTAAGGAAGTAGTTCTCATCATGTGCTGCCCATCAGAATCAACTACGAAACTTTGTAGAAGGGAAAAAAAAATTCCTAAGACCCACTCCAGAATCAGAATATATGGGAGTGGGACTGAGAGAACTTGGAGGTTTTTAATAAGATGCACAGGTGATTCTGATGCAGAAAAGGGACTGAAGATCCTCAATCAATCCTCAATCAGAGGTAGAACAGACCACAGTTGCAGATAAAAATATAAAATCAAACCCATAGGAGGTTTAAGCCAGAATTAAGCAGGCATCCAGGCCACAGCTATGTAGATTAGGACTCAGGGCAGCAGAGTGCCAAAGTCAGAAACCAAGGTGGAAGCTCTTCTATCAGAATTGGAGGAGAACTAGGACTCAGTGAGGAATCAGGTGCATTGGCTCTGCCTTAGACACACTGGGAAACAAGACTAATTCTAGAATTCACCAAATGTAGTCTTCCCCCAAACAGCAACATTTCATCACTGGGAAACTTGTTAGAAGAGCGGCTCAGGACCCATCTCAGACCTACTGAATCAGAATCTGCATTTTAACCAGATCCCCAGAGGAGTCGAAGTACACATTGAAGTTTGAGAAGCACCCAAGCATGCCAATTCTGCTGGTCTGTAGAACACTGTGAGAAGCAAGAGACTTGACCTACAACTGAGCCAGGTGAAAGAAATTCAAGCATTACAACTGTGAGCAATTTGAGGGCAGGAACCTCAGTCAATTTACCTTATCTTAGCACTTAACACAAGGCCTTGGAAACTGACAATGTGAGGGAACTTCAAAAAGTTCATGGAAAGATTCATATTATCTTTCAATTCTATTTTTCCATGAATTTTTTGAAGTCCCTTCATATAGTGTGTTGGTTGAGACCTGAGGACCTAAAACTGATTTGATTCCAACTCTGCCACTCCCCAGCTGTGGAGTGTTGTCAAGGTACTTCTTCAGGCTTCAGTTGCTCATCTGGAATATGGGTATATTGCCTCATAAAAATGAAGGGAAAGTATCATGTTACTTTTGCTAGCACTATGTGTTCAATAGGTGTTGAAAAAATAAATTAATGGAAAGCAAATTATTGACTGATTGATACACTGATTGATTTAAAACATTAAAATGTGAGAAAAAAAGGGTGAGGAAAAGAGCCCCAAAATTCTAGTGGTATAAATGATTTTAATCTGACTCATATAATATATAATGAGAAAAGTAGCTGAAATCTTAGTAATTGGCAGACCTTCCATGCATAACAATTCCTAGAGTATTAACATGTGTCTCCTAAGTGATAGGAAAACTGTCTAAAGCATGGTGATTGCTAACCTTTTTGGAATGGTGACACTAAACTAATGTTTATGAGACTTCAAAATTCTCTAAATATCTAAGAAATTTTTATAGATTATTTTCATTTAATTAAATTTAAATTGATTTGAGAATATTTTGACATATTTGCATTATAGTGTTGCAAATCTGGATGAAAATCCATGCCATAATGAACAATATATGTTCAAAGAAATACACTTAGCTTTATGTTAATCCTTGGAATAGCTTCCTTATTTTTATCCAATGCTTTTAAATCTTTAAAAAACTTTCATTTCTCCTACTTAATATATCCTTATAAACAACTCTATGTTTGTGTGTGTGTGTGTGTGTGTGTGTGTGTGTGTGTGTGTGTGTGTGTGTGTGTGTGGCAGAAGTGGGACTAGAACTTAAGTTTTCTAATTCCCAACCAATTCCTTTTTTTTTTTCACTCTATTGAGCTACCACTGGCACCGCTGCCACCAGCTGATTGCCACATGTTATCCATCCACAGATGCTAACCTGGCTCCAGGTCACCTGCTCAGCTGCCCAGTATCCTAATTTTGCCCTCAGTCAAGCATACTTTCCCCCAAAGTATGTTGTAAGTATCACAAAGACAGCAGCTTCCTAAACATTTATGAAAAACATTTTTATTTTCAATTCTAGAAATAGAAGTCAAATTTGGAGATATGGCTTACTTTTTTTTAATTTAGAATTCTTGAAATGTAGAATAGAATGTAATTTTTTTAAAAATATGACTTCATTCTTTCACTAAATACTACATTTGCTTATAAGGTTTCTCAACTGAACTTTCTTTAAAAAAATATTTTAAACTTTATTAGGCAGTTTTTAAAAAGTATTACTGTGCATTCCAATTTTGAATACCAATTTTTATTAAGGATTCTAACACTTGGGTTGTGGAAATGAGCACAAATCTTAGACGATAAATGATAAAACAGTAAGACTTTATTAGTAAAGATTAATATTTAAGTCCTCAAAATACGCTATCTATCATAAGTCTACCAAGCAGCATATTCTTTTCTGTAAAAAAAAAAAAAGTCACTTTAAAGATTTCTAGTTTAAACTTTAGAAATAATACTGTGAAAGGTTTTCCCAAAGTTAGTATACATTTTTAAAGTACTGCTAATGGTTCTGGATGGTCTATTAAAGTTATATTATTTATGACAGAACAACCTTAGCATTGTTAAAGAAAAACTGACAACTCCAAACTGACAAGTGGAGGAAATTCAAAAGTTGCACTGACAATTCAGATCTACTTCCTTTCATGCCCAGATTCACTTAATATCTCATTTGATTTTCACACCATCCCTCATAAGCAATTGGAACAAAACCATGAGCAAACTCAATCTCCATTTGGGCATGTAACCCTTTTACAAACACAATTACAGCCAAACACTATTGTAACCTGATTTGCATTTGCACTAACTAAGTTACAAAGCACATTGAGAATGCCTGCTATGCATACTACAGACTTGTTAGGAGGATATATTGCAGGGCTTCTGTGAACACTAATTAAAAAGGTTTTATCTTTCCCCTCTGGTCCACTGAAATTGTTCAAATGCCTCGCCTGCTACAACTTTGTTCAAAAACAGTTTTCAAACATGTGATCACAGCTAGGCAACTATTTCAGGTGGCATGATTCTGTTTCCAGGATGGACAAGGCCCTAGAGACAAAGTTTCAGTCTAAACTTTGAGCTTCCTTTCCTTTGTTATTTTGTGTTACAACCTTAGCATTATCCACCCTTGGACTTTTATCTGTGAATATCTAAATCCTGTCTTGTGGAAAACTAATTACTGAACCACTGAGAGCTTCATAATGTCCTGCATTTAAGTCCTGAGCATCATACATAATGCATAGGCAGCAGTCTCTGCACTCTGATTACAGAACACTGTCATTAAGTGAGCAAATTAAAGATGTGAATAATTCACTGGCTGAGCTTATTGTCAGTGCTGCATTGTGAAATTAGAATTTCTAATAAGTACTGCAATTTTTTTAACCCAATTAACACAGAGAACATCTTGAGACTGATTAGTACAATAAAAATTATTACCTTATTCTTTTGCTTCACAACAGCCAAATTAAATACTGTACTTAATTATGCAGCATTCATTCCTTCTCTGCTAAAAAAACCCCTATCTTTTTAATAAGAGTTCTAATATTTGTATGTGAGCTAAAAATACAGCACATGTATCTGTAGCTCACTGTCTTTTTGCAAAGTTTTTTTAAGAGTCTGAACATCAGTATTATCACCATTGGTAGATTATGATGACACTAGTCTATTCTTAAACCAAATATTTTCCCTAAAATACAAACAGCATACACAGAATTGACAAAGTAACTAACCTCCCCAAACTGAGTTGAATATATTATACCTCTGCATTTTCTTGGCTCTTCAGATGCAGACTAACAGATTTGCCCCCACTATACTGTTTGCGATTGAGGTTGAAACATATATTTAAGAAATTAATTGATTAGGAAAAAAATCAAGCATCTGAAACAGTGGATCTTACCTCAGATGTTCATTTAGCACACAGGGATCTGTCTGACTCCTGCCAGGCAAGTGGGAAAGTCCAGTTTATGCTCGGCATGATGATCCTACGCAGAGAGTGTCTGCTGCCATGTTAAATAAAGAAAATGATCATTTAAACCGGGGCTTTTGTCTCCCAATAGTTCCTCCTGCTGCCCCTTTCGCATCAAAGCCCAGAAAGGCAGGCACATCTGGCGGCAGTCCCTGCCCCTGACCGCAGCTGCCTCTGGAGAGCTCCCCCCTTCCTCTCCAGCTCCTCTGCATCCCTTTCTGGGCAACTTCAGCCCCCTAAAATGGGGGAAAGAAACGATGACATTGCAGGCAGAATATGAGATTGTTTGTTCAGCCTCTGCAGCCTCCTCCCTCCTGTCTAGATATTTTACAAAAAGGGAACGAGAAGGGGGAAACAGCGAAGGTGCTCTGAAAATCAGACACAATGCAATAGGGAGATGGAGAGGAAGGAAAGGAGAATGAGTGTGTGTGTATAAGGGGGGGGGGGTGGCTGTCAGTGCAGATAAATCTGCATATGGAAATTAGGGTTATCCTGGGTACAGTTTTATTTAACTATGATCTACTGTTTTTTTAATTAGACCAGAATTTTAGCAAAGGAAAGCAAGAGAGAAAGTGAGTCTTGAAACCAGAGAGCAACTTCTAATTCAACAGACACTTAAAATTTTATAGCAACTGCAAATAGCATATCCAGAAGTTGCAGAAAAAAGAAAAGGAACAACAACAACAACAACAACAAAAATGCAGGGCATTTCCCCCCCTTGTTTTGTTTAATAACTAAAAAGAAAAATACCACCACCACCACCACCAAAAAATACGAATAAAAGGAAATAGGATGATAATGGAAGGGAATTGAAAAAATGGAAAAAAGAAAAAGAAAAAAACCTCAAAAAACACAAACCTTTCATGTTCTGTGTCAAATTTCTCCTTAAAATGATACAAAAATCACACAGGACAAAGGAGTTGTCAAAAGTAGATAATTAGCATTATATGTGGAAACTAGTAGTAATACATTCTGGCATATTAATATCAGAAATATGGCATGTTTTCTCCTTCCTTAGAGAACCCCTCTTTTGCAGTTCTAACCCATGGCAAAATGCTACTGGCCATAATTAGTTTGAAGATGTCATGACACCTGTCAACTACAACTTCTGGGGTGCTGAGAGTAAAACAATCAAGCACAGTGACTAGAAGACTAAGACTACTTGAGGATGGCCCAGCAATGAGTCCTCCACCAGAGGTGATGGTAGGATAGCAAGTTGACCAGAAGGAAGAGTGAGTCAATTCTATAATCTGTGAGTGGTGAATTTGATGGCATGGAATAATGTTAACTCATCTATCAAACATTTATCAAACACCTTTCATGTCACAAGCCTTGAGTCAAAAAGGAGACCACTAGGATAAACTACTGCATGTTTCCTGTTCTCAAGAACTCAGAATTCAATGGAAAAAGTAAATAAAAAATGAGGTGGCACTGCACTTTTATAAACAAAGGAAATGTTTGAGATAGTCTTGACTTGGGCAGTGTGAGCAGTGACCTCCGGTCACTCCATTCACATGACTAGCTGGATTCTTCAAGAGCAGCCCAGGCACTCTAAGCAAGTTGCTTTGTCTCTTTGAACCTTAGTTTTTTCAGTGTAAAATGGCAATAGTACATGCTTTTTAATTTTAAAATTATATGACATAATTGAAAGTAAAACATTACCTTTTGTCTAGTTCATGATAATTGCTCAATAAAACTGAGAATTACAAAACAGTTCTCAGTGCAAATGGCACCTCCTCTGGCAAAACTCTACAGTCCTTCCCCAATACCTGCAAACAAGTTCAGAGTCTTCTTCTACATTACTCTCCATTATATTATCTTATTGTAATTTTCAGCAGATCTGTCTCTATAAACTTCTGAACTTGGGGCCATTTTGCTACCCAGGAGACATTTGATAATGTCTAGAGACATTACTGATTTTCAAAAATATAGGAGGAAGGTTGATGCTATTGACATCTAAAAGGCAGAGGCCAGGGATGCCACTAAATACCCTACAGATCTTTGTTTCGAATGAAAGGAACTTGGGGTCCTTGATGAAAGGCTGATTCTACGATTGGGGCAGAAAATATACAAAGTGAGTGTATTAGTCTGTTTCTGTTGCTTATAACAAAATACCTGACCCTGGGTGATTTATAAGAAAACAAAATGTATTGCTTACAGTTTCGGAGACTGGGAAGTCCAGAGTACAGAGAACACATCTGGTGAGGGTCTTGGTGGTGGTGACAGTGACCCAGGAGTCTCGCATGGCAGAGCCAAGAGTTTGCTGGGGACTCGATTGTCTGGTTTGGGGGCACAAAAATGACTTGTGTAGAGGCTCCCCCAAGGTCCAAAGCTCCATAGTTTTCCTGACTATTGTCTTCACATGGATTAAGGTTGAGCCAACTTGATTTCTGAAAGAGTACAGTCACCAGTGCTAGAAGTCTCTCAACATCCCATTTTTCACACTATTTCTTGGATTTAGGGATTCCTTAATGAATTTACCCAGCAGATAGTTGATAGTAATCCACCCATAGGCACCTTCCTCTTGGCCAGTGATGATCCTGGCACCCTGGAAGTCAAAGGGGTGGTTGCTGAGAATCCTCATCAGCATAGTTATGACCCTCTCTGCCAAATGTTCACTTTGTATCCTGAGCAACCACATGCCTGCCATGGCTCCCAAGTAAACAGATGTCTCTTGATGCTGGGACCTTGGAATCACATTCCTGGCTCTTTCCATGCATTCAGTCAGGACATTGCCTAATTCATTTATATTGTGAACAATATTTTGAGATTCCAGGACCTTTTACCTTGCATTCTACTATCTGATGCACACCCCTGTGTCATTTTGCTTTTCTGTTGGCCATTTATACATGTATAAATTTGTGTGAGAAGAGCCTGCATCCAGCACAATCCCAAAGTTGACATTTTCTGGCAATGGTTTGTTCTGAGTTAGCCCCACAGTGACCAAAGCTATCACACAGGAGAAGTCAAGGACAGCCAGGATATTTTTGAAACAAAATATCTTCACCTCAGAATATCTTCACCCTTGAAGAGGAGTCCCACAATAGGCCATCTGCAAACTGGACACCGGTAGCATGGCTTATTCCAGGTCTGAAGGTCTCAAAACCAAGGAAGATGATGGTGTCCTCAGTGTAAGTCCTGGAACCCAAAAGCTAAAGAGTCGCAAGCTCTGATGTCCATGGACAGGAGAGAAGAGTGTATCCCAGCTCCAGCAGATAGAGAAAGAGATTCACCTTTTTTCTTTATTTTTTTGTTATCTTGGAGCCCCTGGCAGATTAGGTGGTTCCCTCCTATATTGGGGGCAGATCTTTCCCACCCAGTCCACTCAGGCTGTCATGCTAATCACTTCTGGAAAAACCCTCATGAACATGCCTAAAAAGACAGCTTTACCAGGTTTCTTGATGTTCTTTAACGTAATGAAGTTGACACCTAGAATTAATCTTTACAATGAGCCTGAAGCATCTTGTAGTGATAGGAAGTAGAAAGTGCTCAGAAAATATAACAAAACAAAAACCCACATTGATAGAGGTATGTCAAAAGGACACAAGAACCATCTGAAAGAACTCCCAATGGCTAAAGCTGGAACTAATTGTGCAACAAAATACACTAAGTGATATTAGGTTATATAACCCAAAGTATGTTATTGATATCCATGAGTCCATACTGATGTAAATAAATTATTAAAAAATAAGTAAGTGGAGGAGAAGAGATAAATCTTCCTTGCAGAAGAATTCTGAATGCTCTATGTAGAAAACTCCCTCAAGGAGATGGAGCATAACTCTACACTCCTTAAGTGTGGGCTGTATATAGTGACTTCCATAATGGAAGATGGGAGGGAGTAACTTTACAGTGGAGAAACCTGGCAAACACTACCTCAGCCAGGTGGCCAAAGTTAACGTCAACAATGACAAATCATATTGATGGTGTATGTGACCTAACCGCAGTCTAATCATGAGAGAAACATTAGACAAATTCCAATAGAGAGGCATTCTATAAAACACCTGACCAGGACTCCTCAAAACTGTCAAGGCCACGAAAAACAGAAAAAGTCTGAGAAACTGTCATTGTCAAGAGGAGCCTAAGGAGATAAATATGATGTAGTATCCTGGATAGGACCCTTGAACAGAAAAAGGACTTGAGGTGAAAACGAAGGAAATCTGAATAAAGTATGGACTTCAGTTAATAATAATGTATCAATTGATTGGTTCATTAATTGTAACAAATGTACCATATTAATATAAGATATTAATGGGCATGGAGTATATGGGAACTCTCTGTACTATCTTTAGAATGTTTCTGTAGACCTAAAACTGTTCTAAAAAATAAAATTAATTTAATTTTTAAAAATGTCAATAGTGCCAAAGCTAAAAACCCCTGCCCTGCTCTATGCTATACTTGAAGCTGCTTAAGGGCAGGGAATTTGCAGTTTCATTGTTTATATTTATATGCTCACTGTGGTAGTTAGCCCTCAAAGATGGCCCTCCAATGAACCTTGCTTCCCAGAATTCATACTCATATCCTTGTGTACTCCCCTCCACTTGAATCTGGGCTGACCCTGTGACTTGCTTTTGACTAAGAGAGTATAACAGAAATAACACTGGGTGACTCCTGAGCCAAGGTAAGAAGCTTGGTAGATTCTACCTAGGTCTCTTGACTTGTTCTGGGAAAGCCAGCCATCACGTAAGAGGTCCGAATACACTGAGATCTCCATACTGTTAAAAAGCCTGAATCATCACATGGGAAAGCCTATGGACAGAGAAAGAGAGAATGTCCAACCAGTCTCCAGCTGTTCCACGCACTCCAGTTGAGGCGTTGAAACTTGACTGAAGGAGCCACATTTGACATGCAGCATATTCAAGCCTATGGATGACTTCTGCCCCAGCCAACATTTGCCTGAAATAGTATGAGAGAAACCAAGCAAGAACTACTCAGACAAATCCAATTTACCCACAAAACCGTGATAAACCCAAATCAATTTTTGTTTTAAGACACTAGGTGGAGGGATGGTTTGCTATGGATAATAAATAACTGGAACACTTACTCAGTGCCTTTTACTTAGTAAGCATTCCAGAAAAATGACAAAAGGACTACTGTATTGTAGAAAGAAAAGAATGGTGGGATTTCTTATAACGTTTTAGACCACTCTTATTAAAAAAATTCTACCAGTTGGCGAATTCAGTAAGATAATAGGTTTTGCAATTGGGTATAGTAAAGGTGAAAAGATAAATGTGGCTGATGCATAACACAGTAAGACCAAACTGGGATGAAGGAAAGAGTAGGTGTAAAGAAAGAGATTAGCTCCGCTTTATTTGGTTATATATTTTTAAAATATGTATTTTCTACTTTAATATGTTCTCAATGATTTTAAGATTGAGTGTTAGGTATCAGTCACTACACCCTTTACAGATAGTATTAGCCTCACAAAAATTGTATGAGGTGAATAGTACACTTTAACTCCAGTTTTACAGATGAGGAAACTGTGTCTCAGCATGGCTAAATTTCTTGACCAAGGTCACCCAACTAGTACATGTGACCAGGATTTGCATCTTGGCAGTCTGACTCCAGAGCTCATTTTCTTAGCACAGCATAGTAGAAAAGATAAACATTAAAAAAAAAAATCATAAAAATAAATATGTGTAACTTCAAACTTATAAGTACTGTCAAGAGACTGAGTTTGAGGGGGTCACCCGGGTTGTCAGGGCCAGGTGCTAGGTAGATAACAGGCCCATGAGCCAGAAAAGGGCAGAGGTGAGAACAGGTGTATGACTGGCTGTAGGTCAAGTGTTTTTCTGACAGCTCGGATTTGTAAGGCCCCATAGGCAACTTCTCTGGGAGTCACCAGTTTGGTAATGAAGGGGTGTCACAGTCTGGAGGAGTAAGTGGGAAACAACTAGGGAAGAAGAGAGCTAAGTTATTTATGCACCCCTTAATTTAAAAAAATTCTCCAAAAGTTGTCCAGGCTTGCCATATCCATTTCCCCTCCTCCAATCCCCTCTTCACCCACTCCCTTGGGCTTCTGTCTCTATTGCTCCTCTGAAAATGCTTAGTCACCAACGACCCTCACAATGCCAAATCTATTGGTCAGTTCTTAGTCTTCATTCTTTTCAAGCTATCAGCAGATTTGACAGACCTAACCATTCCTCCTTGAAACACTGTCTGTGTTTGACTTCCCAGACACCGCACTCCCTTGGTTTTCTTCCTACTCCACTGACTAGCCTATTCTGTTTTCTTTACTGAAGCCTCCTCTCATTCAGAGCTCCAAATGATGATAGCCCCAGGGCTTAGCCCTTGAACTTATTCTCTTCCTTATCTATATTCTCTCTCTCTAAATGGTCTCAAACAGTATCATGGCTTTAGATACCATCAATATACTAATAACTCCTAATTGTGTATCTCTATCTAGACCTGCTCTCCACCCTGATGAATGTATCCATTTAAATAGATATGAGTGCAGATTCTGGAGCTGGGCTCTCTAGATTCAGATCCTCACTTTGCCTTATACTAGTTGGGCAAGAGATAAATAACTTCTTAGTGCCACAGTTTCCCCAATTGCAAAATAGGCACAATATTATTAATCTATCTCAGAAAGTTGCTTAAATGAACTAATAGATTTAAAGCATGTCTTATAACAATGTCTGGTATCTTCCATGTGTCATATTGTTAGCTATAGATATGCATCCCAAAACAGAACTATTGCTTCTTCCCCCTAACCCCACATACAAATTGTGACTCTTCATCTCAGTAAATGGTATCACTAGTCAACCAGTTGTTTACGCCAAAACGTTACTTAAGCAAAAAATGTAACTCCTCTATCACACAACTCACAATTGTCCTATCATTGTAAGCACCACTTTAAATACATCTTGACTATATCTCATGTTTTCTGCTTTGGTCTAAGCTACCAAATTTTCTCACCTAGAGTATTCCAAGAGCCTACTAATTGGTATCCCTATTTCCAGACTTGCCCCATACAGTCTGTTCTCCCCACTGCTATTGGATTGATTTGGTAAGACTTGAGTTGTTTTATTCCTCTGCTCAAAACCCTCCAATGGTTTCCTACAGAGTAAAGGCCAGAGTCCTATGGACAGCAGGACCTGGCCCTCCTCATGATATGCCCCCTCCTGTCTCATCATCTACCATTCTCTCCATCTTGTACTTCACACAGGAAGTCTTGCTCAAACAGCCACACATGTTATGCAGAAATCGACTTGGCTTGCTCCATCAGTTCAGTCAGGTCTCAGCTTAAATGTCACCTTATCTGTGAGGCTTCTCTGAGCTTTCCCCTATAAAATAGCATACCTGTCCAGGCATTCTCTAACCCCGGCTTGATTTTTTTTAATAGCACTCTTCACCTCTATTTTGCATTCATTTGTATTGCCTGCCCCACCCAAGAAGATAAGGTCCATGTGGGCATGGCCTCATTTTATCACTGCTCTATCTCCAGCACTTACAACAATACTTGGTATTTAGTAGCTATTCGAAAAATAGTTGTTGGATAAATGAATGTATGCAATATTTTCTGAGTAGACTGCTAATTCCAGTATTCCTTGGAAGCTGTTTTTTCCCAATCAGTCCCCATAATCCGACCCTTACTCAACTTTACTATAGTATGTGTTTCATGCTATGCCCCCCATCCAAGATAAGGTCTGGCCGTGGTGTTAGTATACTGGATTATGACTTCTTAGAGATGTTCATATATGTACAATCTCAACCATCTCTTTCTTCTCAAAATGATAAGTAAATCATAATTATCTAAATCACAGTTTCCTCATAATATTGGTTTTCTATTTAGGGCAGAAATCTAATGTATTAGTTAAGATAGTTTCAGGAAAATGCAAAGTTATTACAATAATACATAACTATATCCTTTAATAAAAGGGTGAGAATATTGATAGATGACCAAAGGTAGGAAAACTAGGAAATTTAAAAGCCTTTAAGAACAACTCAGCTCTTCAGCTCTTCTCTTAGTTTATTTTTTGCTTATTCTCACTCTCATTCTCATTATGTCTAATTTTCTCCCCTATCTCCGACCACACAGTCTTTCATTTGTACTTTTTCTGTGCTTTTTTCTCCTCTTTCAGCTATCTGCTTTTTCTGCTTTATTTCTATACATGGTAGAAGGTGGCTGTCCCACAGCTCCCAAAGCAGAATGACCTTAGATCAAGTGAACAGGACAGAATAAGCTAGCTCTTTTCAGTCCCCATTATAAATTCTTAGGAGAGAGAATCTTTCAGTTGGCCAAGGAGGCAGGGTCTTTTACCGTCTGTATGGCTGCCAAGGGCCTGGCCTTCAGGAAACTGTGTGTGTGGAGGAGGGAACCTTCTTAAGGAAGGTTGTAATGATCTAAGCAGACACCCAACAAAGGTTTCTACTCCAGCTAGAAATCTGATGTAAATAATATGAAATCCATGGAGTCTGACACTGACTAGATGTTTTAGGGTCAGGAGGATTCTTCTTTTCTCCTTAGGTTGGTTTGGTCATTTCTAACATCCAAACAATACAAACATGTACAGGGTTTAAAAAAAAAAAAATAGTGTGCCTTCATTTCCATCTTGCACAGTTTCAACTAGTACTTAGTTAGTGTGTAATATCTGTGTAATTTTATACAAATAACTTTTGTTGTGATACATAAATGGGCTCATACCACACACATTAGGCTGAAACTTAAAATACATCTAGGCAAAAAGTAACAGCAAGGTGGCATTATCTCTATTTAATAAGTGAAGACACAGAAGTTAAATAACAGGTTGCTTCCTATGACAGCATCCACTGTCCCCTTAATTGGTCTCTGCATCTTCCTATCCAATGTGAAAATTATGTTGATAGGTTCACTCATGGTCCAGTGCTGGCCAAAATGCAGTAAACCCAGCTGAACTCATCTTTCCCACCACAACTAAAAATTCTGAACAAATACAAAAACAAAATACCTGAGGATTCTGAAACTTAAAAAATACCAGGCAGATTAGAGAGAAAAGTCAGACTTAAAAGGATGACCAAAATGGCAAAGATGAGTTTCCTAGTGTTTTTCCCCCTTATTCCAGCTTTGATGCAAGGGTGGACTGAATTAGGAAACTCCATTGTGGGCATGCACAGCAAAATCTCCAAGAGAAATCCATCTTCCTTTCTAGAGGACCAGGAAAAGAGGCCCACTCATGCTTGAGAGCATTGGGGTAATCCATATTTTGTCTTCTCTGTTTTTTCCTCTCACTCTTTCCCAAAGTCAGCCTTAATCATGGAGCTGCATTGAATAGTAGAGGTGGAATGAGCACCTAAAACTCAGAGAAACCCCACATCTTGGAATAGAAGAAGTAGGAAAAGATGCCTTTGTTGTACAAACAGTGTGTGTGTGGTGGGAAGGAATGTACTATTTTTTCTTTTTCTCTCTCTTCCATCTCTTTTTCTGGAGAGGGGCCTTATCACATGGAACTATGTGGTAGTTCAAGAGGAACTCACCTAAGAGAACCCATGTTTCTATACAGAAGAACTACAGAAAAGAGTCCCCAGGATCCAGGGAGTATAGGGAAATCCTGATGAGGATAGAACTGGAAGAAGTCTCCTACTTTTGTTCATAAATCAACACAAGTCCCAGACTCCCCCCTAGGTGTGCATGTGTGAAACATAACTAAAGAAGCATAGCAAAGGCTTTTGAAAACTGAACATGTATATAAACCATTGCCTAAGCCTCAAACTAACCCCTAAGTGGCATATGTGAGGGGCAGACCCAAAGACCATAACAAACACTTTGAAAAGTAAACAGACATTCACTCACAGAAAGTGAAACAAAACTTATAGTTTGAACCTAACTGGACTAATTGCCTCCTAAAACCACCCCTCTCCCTATCCAACACCCTCAAACAAAACAAAACAAAACATTATTTGGAGAATTTTAACAGGGTCTTACATTTTCAACATGAATTGAAAATGTAGAGGATATAATCAAAAATTGCTAGACAAATTTATATACTGAGCAGTAAAATTTGACCAAATCTCAACGGAGAGTACAATCAACTGATGCTAAGCCTAGAATGCAATATCTGAAATAAGTTCATAAGATGAGCACAAGTTTATAAGATAACAGAATGCAGAGGGCAAAGGAAAAAAATCAGTGAACTTCAAGATCAATAATAGAAAATTATACAATCTGAAGAACAGAGAGAAAAGGACTGGGGGGCAGGGGGAGGAAATGAACAGAGCCTATAAACCTACAGAACAGTATCAAAGACCAAACAGATTTCCTGGAGAAGGGAAGAAAGAGATTAGTGCAGAAAAAATATTTAAAGAAATAATGGCTAAAAATGTCCCAAATTTTGTGAAAAACATAAATTTACAGAATCAAGAAGGTCAATGAATCTCAAATAGGATAAATCAAAGGAAACTATGCCCACACCCAGCATTATAAAACTGCCAGAAGCCAAAATCAAAGAAAAATATCTTAAAAGCCACAAGAGAAAACTGACACATTAAACTAAGGGAACAATTATTTAAATGAGTGCAGATTTCTTATGAGAAAACACTGAGACCAGAAGACAGTAGAACACCACCTTTAAATGTGAATCTATCTAACAACAGAGCTAACAACCAAATCACATGAAGCAAAAATATATAAGATCTAACAACCAAAACACATGAAGCAAAAACTGATAAAAATGAAATGAGAAATAGATACATCTTTAATTGTACTTTGACATTTCAATACTACTCTTTCAGTATTCAGTAGAACAAGTAGACTATAAGCAGAATATAGAACACTTGACCAACACTACCAACTACTTGACCTAATTGACATTTCATAGCACACTCTACCCAACAAAAACAGGATACACATTATTGTCAAGAGTACATGAAACATTCACCAAGATAGGGCATATTTTGTGTGGTAAAACAGACCTTAATAAATATAAAAGAATGAAAATCATACAAAGTATGTTCTCTGACTACAATGAAATTAAATAAGAAATCAGTAACAGAAAGATAACTGGAAAAGTACCAAACATTTGGAAATGAGGAAACACACAACTAAATGACCCATGTGTAAAAGAAGTCTCAAGAGATTGGAGTTCTGGTTAAGATGGTGGAATAGATGGTTCCCAGTGTCACTCTCTCCCACATTTACAACTATAAAAATGTAACATCAGCCAAGCTGGGGCCGCTGGAGCTCCGGGGAAGAGGAGGAGAGCCCTATGGAACTCATGAAGGTGGGAGAAGCTATGATGAGAGAAAGAAAAAGCTGCTCTGAGTATTTCAGGCCATGGCTGCTTTAAGGCTCAAACTGATGAGCACATGGAGCAGGAGCCAGCAGAAGCCACAGCTGTACCCTTCAGATGGAGTTACTTGGAGGCGGCGGGAAAGAAGAGGGCCTTGGCGGCCTCCAGGACAGCAAGACCACTAATAGGTTTCTTATGGACCCACAAAGGAGCAAGGAGACAGAACAACTGAAAAAAGGGAACCATTCAGAGGCCGGTGAGTCATCGCAATGGAAAAGTGCAGGGCCCATCCCATGGGAAGTGTTTGGAGCATGGGCGGTTGGTGAGATGGGAACACCGGGAGAACACTGGGACACAGCAGGGTCAGCCGATCTGCACCCAATCAGCACAGGACCACTCAGAGGAGACTGGTCTGAAATGCAGAATTGCATGGGGTGCAGTTTGATGAAAAAACTCAGGCCCAGATCAGAGTTTCTACAGAACACAGATCCACCGGGTCTCTGGAGAGCCAGAAGTACCTATAAGATCAACCATTAAACCCTGAGCTGTACAGAAAGTCTTCCCTAGGGAAACAGCAGCAAAGTAGCAATTTAAACAAGCACACTGCTCAAGTACTGGTTCCCAAAGGAAGTTCCCCATGTTAGAAGCACAGGACAAAACAATTAGTTCCAGCCCAGGCACAACACCAGCACCTTGGGGACTGCCTGGAAACCGGAGGCTTGGATCCGGGGACCGGACCCCACTCCCACTTCCAGGCAAACTGCACCAGTCCCTTAGGGCCTGCCCAGGGACCCGAAGCATGGAGAAGGGGACTGGACCCCACTCCCACAACCAGACACACCACGCCAGCACCTCAGGGCCTGTCTGGGGACCTGAGACATGGAGAGGGGGACTGGACCTCTCTCCCACAACCAGGCACACCAAGCCAGTGCCTTGAGTCCCACCCAGTGACCTGAGGCATGGAGCCAGGAACCGGACCCTCCTCCCACAACAAGGCACACCATGCCAGCACCTTGTGGCCCACCTGGGGACCCAAGGCAAGGAGAAGGGGACCGAACCTCTCTTTCACAACCAGGCACACCACACCAGCACCTTGGGGCCCATCTGGGGACCCGAGGCATGGAGAAGGGGACCAGACCTCTCTCCGACAACCAGGCACACCAAGCCAGTGCCTCAGGTCCTGCCTGGGGACCTGAGGTATGGGGGTGGGAACCAGACCCTACTTCCACACCAGGCACAAAATGCCAGCACCATGGGGCCCACCTCGGTACCCAAGGCATGCAGAGGGTGACCAGACCCTTGTCCCACAACCAGGCACACTGCGCCAGCACCTCGGGGCAGGCCCAGGGACCTGGGGCATGGAGAAGGGGACCAGGCCCCTCTCCTTCAACCAGGCACACTAAGCCAGCTTCTTGGGTCTTGTCCAGTGACCTGAGGCATGGAGAAGGGGACCAGCCACCCCTCCCACAACCAGGCACATGGCGCCAGTGCCTTGGGGCCTGCCCAGGGGGGCAGAGGCATGGAGAAGAGGACCAAACACACCCCACAACCAGACATACCACCAGTGCCAAGGAGCATACCAAAAACATCACCTCCATGTGGGTGGCCCTCCACAGCCATCACAATAACTGTGGCTGCTGCAAAAGTGGCTAGACGCCCCAACCACCATGCAGATGGTCCGCCAACCACTGGCGTGCACTCACACAAGAGTCACCAGCAGAGACAAAGAAAAGAAGAGGATGTCCCTTTCCACAAAGCTCATTTCAGAGTGACAGAAGAAGCATCTACTCTATGATAATATTGGGGGATCTGATCACATCTCTCAGCATTGGACAGATCATCTAGGCAACAAATTAACAGAGTTACCATTATTCTTTCAGAAGGAGAGAAGAAATCTAGGGCTATTAGAGGGGGGAGGGGGAGCAAGAGGGGGATGAGGAGAGATAGGACAAGGGGTATAAAGAATAATTATGATTTGTAACAATATATATGCTAGTAATATTGATTTAATCAACATATCTCAATGTTCAACCCCCAAAATATGTATAATCAATAAATAAAATTTTTAAAAAGTCTCAAGAGAAATGAGAAAGTATTTTTAATTAAGTAAATATGAAAATATAACATATCAAAATTTGTACAATGCAACTAAGTAATTTCTTAAGGAGCAACTAATAGCATTAATTGCTTTTATTAGAAAAGAAGAAAGATCCTCAAAGCCAAAATCTTAGCTTCTACCTCAGGAAGCTAGAAAAAGAGGAACAAATTAAAACCAAAACAAATAGAAGGAAATAAATAATAAAGAAGAGCAGAAATTAATGAAATTGAAAAGTGAAAAACAATAGAGACAAGCCACACACTGGGAGAAAATAATTACAAGTCATACATCTGATAAGACATTTCATCAAAACACATCTGAATGGGCAATAAGCACATTAAAATTTGTACAACATCAGTAGTCATTGGAGAAATGTAAATGAAAGCTACTTCACATCCATAAGAATGCCATTATCAAAAATAAAAGTGTGTGGGCCGGCCCGGTGGCGCACTGCTACAGTGCACCACTTGGGAGCACGGCGGCGCTCCCGCCGAGGGTTCGGATCCCACATACAGACCGGTTCCCGCTCACTGGCTGAGCGAGGTGCGGACACAACACTGAGGGTTGCAATCCCGTTGCCGGTCCCGGTCCGGTACGGGCGTGACACTGAGGGTTGCGATCCGTTGCTGGACACGAAAAAGGACAAAAAGGAAAAAAAAAAAAAGTGTGGACAAGAATATGGAGAAACTTAAACCTTTATATACTGATGGTGTAAATATAAAATAGTGCAGCCATTTTGGAAAATAGTTTTACAGTTTCTTAAAATGTTAAACATAAATTTATCTTAGGACCCAGCAATTCCATTCCCATTCCATTTTTACTCAAGAGAAATGAAAGCATATGTCCACACAAAAAACTTGTACACAAATGTTCATAGCAGCTGTATTTATAATACCCCAAAGTGGAAACAACTCAAAAAGGAACAAACTATTGATACATACATGGATAAATTTCAAATTCATTATGCCAAGTAAAAGAAGCCATATCAAATGCTACATACTGCATAATTCTATGTATATGACATTCTGGAAACAGCAAAATTTCAAGGACTCAAAACAGATCAGTGGTTGCCAGAGCTAGGGGGAGGGAAGGAGAGGGTTTGATTACAAAGTGTTTGCAAGAGAAAATTTTGTGGGGAGTGATGGAACCATATTCTATAGTAATTGTTATGGTGATTACACAAGTCCATAAATTTTTCAAAAATCATAAAATTAAACACCAAAAAGGGTAAAATTTACATATAAAAATTTTAAATAAAAACTTAAAAAAAATGTTTCACTTAATACTTTTCTTACCCTTCCAATTGTAGAGAATGAAAGGGGAAAGTTTCTTCCATCCTTTTAATTCGAAAAATGGTACTTCATCTTCCTTTGACTTACGGATCTTTTAGGGGAAAATTATACAGTGATACCATTGAAATTTTGCCCATATTAAACCTATTTCCATGCTCATTTCCTAACATACTGTCCATTCCGTACCATTTGGGCTTCATTTCTGCCTTATATATTTCTCTGATTTTTTTTATGTTTCAAGCTTTGTCTGTCTTACAGAATTAGAGATTTCCTGAGGGCAGGGACCATGATTTTTATTCTTCTTTAACTACTATAGGGAAAGAAATATCTTAGAATCTCAGAAATTCCTTTTGGAATAGATCAAAACAAAATAGAATGGACGTTACTTTCAGATAAACTACAGTAATGGAAAGAGAAGGTCCCCTATTCTTCTAATAAGTAGTATTAATCTTCACCTCTCAAAAAATAAATTTGACATTCAGAGGTTTTAAGGAATTTGGCCAAAATCATACAGCTTAGAAAATGCAGAATATGAGAATCAATCTCCATTACGTAGATCCGTGAACTCTCCTTTAATAGTGATCTCCACTCCACACCATCCATCATAATCCAGTGAACAAATTCTAGTGAAACTTAATTGGCAGAGTCTCTTGACATTATAATATCAAAATATCAAGAGCAGACTATAGTAATTCATAGATTCTTTACGCTTTTGCTTTTCACAGACACTCAAGGGATTAGACAGTCAGTGATCAGTGCTTTCTTGTAATTAAAGCTTTATCATGTTGTTGTAGAAAGGGCACTGTCCTTTGGAGCTCAAAATTCCTCTTCCCCTTCCCAACTCTGTGCTTTAGATAGTTCATAAGATTCAATTTCCTAAACTCAGGAAATTGAGTTAGGTTATTTTTGTTGTGGGTTTCCCTAGGAAAACTCTTAGGTAGAGATTAATATGCAGGAAATTTATCAAGGTGTACTCTTGGGAACAACAACCTGTGTTGGAAGGAACGGACGGAAAGTGGGGGGCAGAGGGAGATATTGGACTGCAATGCACTCTTAATAAGCCTTCAGCCAACTGATGAGAGCTCTGAAACTACGATTGTCTTTCATAGGTATCCCAAGTTAAGGGAGGAGGGGTGAGGACCAGGCAAGCATACCTTCACGCCAACAGCCATTGAGTGACAGATGCCCCACTTTGGGCAAGCAGGCTCTCTTTACCTAAAGCAATTCTGAAAATGGTTGACAGCTAAGAGCTGACAGCGGCACTTTAGTAATTGGGGAAATAAGTGTTTTAACCTGGAGGGGGAATTTGGGTGGCATACCAGAATGTCCCATACGGTAAACACTAAGGAACCTTCCTGCTGACACTGTGATTCTTAGAATGGTGACATTATGAGGATAAACCAGATAACAATGTAAGTGAGAAAATTAGAAAGTCTTCATCTCACTCACCTCCCACAGAAAACAGAAATTTACAAAAGATATTGCTGGGGGGGCAGGGAAGTTATGTTGTAGGAACGAATTAAAAACACTTTTTCTTATAACTACTCACTTTTACAGGAAAAATCTTAGAGTTCCAAATAAATTAATACTTTTAAATAGACATTATTCAACAAGCCTATTAATATAAATCAGGGGTTAGCAAACTTTTTTTCTTTAAGGGGCCAGATAGCATAGTTTAGGCTTGTGGGCTATACACTCTTTGTTGAAACCTCTCAACTTTGTCATTGTAGTGAGAAAACGGCCATAAATAATACTTTAACTGATGGATGTGGTTGTGTTCTAAAAAAACTTTAACTTACAAAAACAGAAGGCAGGGCTGAACTTCTTGCTGTAGTGCTTATACTGTGACCAGGGGATCCTATGGAAGGAGTAGAAAAAGGGATGCTTGGGAGAGAGCACCCCAGCTCGCTCCCCAGGGGACAGAGGGATGGGGTCTCGATGAATGGCTTTCTTGCTGACCTTTTGCTGAGTGAGTAGACCCCGAGGGCATGGAAGAGGAGCTGGCCCCCACCCCTGAGTCTGCGGGGTCCCTGGCCCAGGGCCAGGCAGTGGGTATGATTGTTCCACACTCCCTGCCTCCTTCCCCCACCCTGTGGGGGTTCGATTCAGGATTTGTTGCTAGTGTCCAAGACTTTGATAAGAAACTTACAGAAGCTGATGCTTACCTACACATCTTGATAGAACAATTAAAGGTTTTTCATGACAAGTTTCAAAACTGCAAAGATGATGAACAGAGAAAGAAAATTGCAACTCTCAAAGAGACAATGACTAACATGGTTGAATCAATTAAACACTGCCTTATGCCACTGCATATTGCTAAAGACCAGAGTCAAACCACATAGATGGAATTATAAGTACCATTAATCCTATAGATGCAATATATCAACCTGGTCCCTTGGAACCTGTGATTAGCACAATGCTTTCCCAGACTGTCTTACCTCCAGAACCTGGTCAGGTGTGTTTAGTTATGGCAGTGTCCATCTTCCCTACCAGTTGGATATGTATTAGCTACCTTGGGACATCATCAGACTCCAAAGACAAATAGTATAGGCAGTGGGCATTTACCACATAGTACCAGTGTAACTTCTCCAAGCCATGTCCATTCATTTCCAAATATAGTCCCACAGTTCTCTTATTCTAGCAGCAAAGATGAATTCTATGATGCTGATGAATCCCATCAAAAGTGGCTCATCCCCAAACTGCTTAATAGATTTTTCTGGATCTGCCTTTGTCTTGACACAAAGCAGCTCAAGAAACAGTCTAAAGCACCCAGATACCACAGAATCACTTAAATTTCATGTCCAATGAACAAATGATGCCGACCTTTTCAATGCTCATGACGATAGAGATGCTGATGGAGAGGCAGAGTCAACGGAGGAGCACAAGAGTATTATCATGCACCTCTTGTCACAGGTTAGACTTGGAGTGGATCTTACTAAGGTCATTCTTCCAACAGTTATTCTTGAAAGAAGATCCCTTTTAGAAATGTATGCATACTTTTTTGCACATCTGGGCCTGTTTGTAAGCATTAGTGATGAAAAGAATCCCAGGGATTGAATGGTTCAGGTTATGAAATGGTACCTCTCAGCCTTTCATGCAGGAAGGAAAGGATTGGTTGCTAAAAAACTGTATAACCCCACTTTGAACCAGACCTTTCAGTGTCGATGGACATTACCAAATGATACTGAAGAGAACACAGATCTAGTTTCAGAAGGGCCAGTTCACTGGATTTCCAAAAACAGTGTAACATTCATGGCTGAACAGGTTTCCTACCATCCACCCTTTTCAACCTTTTATGCTGAGTGTTTTAACAAGATACAATTCAATTCTGGACCAAATCAAAATTCCTTGAGATAACAATTGGGATGCACAACATAGGGCTGTGTCTCATGTCCAGACCATGATGAACATTACATTCTTGCACTCCCCAGTGGTTATGGAAGGTCTATCCTCACAGTATCCTGGGTGGAATTAGAAGGTGAGTGTATTATTAATTGTTCCAAAATGTGCAATAGTGCAAATCTCATCTTCTACACAAAACCTTTCTGTGGAAGCAAGAAGCACAGAATTACCACTGAGATTTTTTCTCCAAATGACAAGTCTTTTTGTTCAACTGAAGGGGAATGGATTGGTATAATATATGCAAAGTATGCAACAGGGGAAGATATGGTCTTTGTAGATACCAAGAAGTTGCCTATAATCAAGAAGAAAGTGAGGAAGTAGGAAGATCAGAATGAGTATTGATCCCACTGCCTTTGGAAGGATGTCACTTTCAACTTAAAAATCAAAGACATTGATGTGGCAACTGAAGCAATGCACAAACTTGAAGAAAGAAAAAGAGTAGAAGTCTGAGAAAGGAAAGAGAAGGAGATTTGTGGGAGACAAGGTAATTTCATGAAAAATAAGAATGTGGGGTTTATGAGAACCATTCCTGAAATATCTTGGTGCTGCCAAGCATTATGTTGGGAAATGCAAAGTTTACACCTGATGACCAAGCAGTAGGCATAATTAAAACAACAATCTTCCTTCAGAAGAACCTATTCACTCCCTTCTTATTGCAGTGGTTCCTATCTCAGGGACCTGGACTTTCAGGTGGAAATGAACAATTAAAACAAGAAAACCTTCTTTTTTTTGCCTCTGTAGCAGTTACAATTTTGACTTCAGTTCTGAGAAAAACGTCAGAGTTTGAAAACAAGATGTCTGCTTCTTTCCCAAACAATCTCTATTCTTTGAAAAGCATCTACAAATCCAAATCTTAAACTGTGCACTCTAGTTCTGCTGTTAAGATATTCAACCTCTGTTTCCTAGTTCATATAATCTTAGGTTCTGTAAATACACACACACACACACACAAACACAAACACCTATAAATATACCTGATGCCAGATTTTTTCAGAAGTATTCCATCTACTGTAAATATTGGTTCCTCAGGGTTCTTTTAGAAAATTATTGCAATGTATTAAGATCAAGCATTAGAAAATTTCATAGTCTCCACAATAATAACTTTTATTTTGGAGTTGAATTATTATTAAATTGTATCTAACCCTGAATTACAGTTTAATTATACTTGGTGCTTCTTAAGTCTTTATGCTTTTTTTTACAATAAAAAAAAAAAAATCCACCAAAACAGGTGGCAGGCCAGATTTGGCCCACAGGCTATAGTTTGCTGGCTGATATAAGTGATATAATTTAACTCATTCCCTTTCTGGATACCATAGAGCACCATGCAAATCCTAGAATAATTATGTGACTCACATGTAAAATGGAATGGAACTGTTTTCCTGTTAAGCTATTTTTACACTGAATTTTCTGGCACTTGCAGCTGAACCCAACTCAAAGTACTATAGAAATCTACTTTACATTGAGTGGTCAAAGGCTTCTATATGGGAGAAAAGTTTTAGCCACTATAACTTAGTGCTGTAAGAAAACAGAACTGATGGCTCTCTGTGGGAACAACTGCCAGTTGTCCTTTGTATCCATTCTAACCTGTCCCCTAATTTCAGTTAGGCATGTGACCACCCAGAAAAAAGATTGTCTTTCTTGGCTTGCCTAACTTGTGGCTAGCAGTGAGTTTATGACTAAGTTAAGGCCAGTGGTATATAAGTAGATACATTATGAAGAACTTCTAGGATTGCCCTTGCCCTTCTCCCTTTTTGTCCTTCCTGCCAGCTGGAATATACATGTGTTAGCTACAGCAGGAGCAGCCTTCATGGGCCATGAGGTAAACTTAAAATAGAGTCCATTACAAGATATAAGGATCCATGTGTCCTAATACCATGCAGCACCACCAGATTTAGAGTAATTACATGTCTCTCACATGAGAGGAAAATAAACTTTTTTTTTTTCCCCCCGTGTCCGGCAACGGATCACAACCCTCAGTGTCGCCCCCGCATCGGACCAGGGACCGGCAACGGGACTGCAAGCCTCGGCGCTGCTCCCGCGCCTCGCTCAGCCAGCAAGCAGGAACCGGTCTGTATGTGGGATCCGAACCCTCGGGCGGGAGCGCCGCCGCGCTTCCCAAGCGGCGCACTATCCAGTGCGCCACCGGGCCGGCCCGAAAATAAACTTTTTTTTGTTAAGCTACAGTTATGCTGAGTCTTATGTTACTTGTGGCTTTGCCGAACTCAAATTATTACAGAAATCTATGTTAAATCAATGAAAAAATGAAAGGTCAATGAAAGCCTCTATGAAGGAAAGGAAGTTTAGCCTGCTGGATAATAAGAATGAAAAGGAGTAAGGTCTAGAAAAAAAAAAAACAAGAGAAAAAACAGTCCTGGCATAAGGCACAGCTTGTGCAAACATTTTGGGGCAGGAAAGAATATAGTGTATAAAAAGAACCAAAAGAAGTCCAGTGTGGCTGGTACTTCGGGGGTAGGATAAGACTATAGACATAGGAAAGGGTCAAATCATAAAGGTGAAAGTTTAGATTTCATCTAAGTACAATAGGAGGCCACTGCAGGATTTTAAGCAAGAAAAAGATTTGATCCAATTTGTGCCTCCCCTTGCCAGCTGCAAATGACTGCTCACAGTACGTGGATTCCAGTGGTTCCCTCCAGCCTCTTTCTGTTGGTGTCACCTGACCCCTCCAAGCAGTACTCTTGGAAAGCTTTTTCCCAAGACACCTCAGGTCTGGCTCCCTCCCTCAGGACTCACACCCTTGCCCTGCCACCACAACCAACTTTTTGTCTTTAGATTTGTCAGCATTGAGACAGGGACCAACTCCTATGTCCCCCAAATGCCAGGGGAGACAAGTCAGCCTAAGCGGCTCTCTGAAGTTCCCCTCTTTAACTTAGAGAAGTAGAGGGGCAACACTGAAGCCTTCCACACTTAGTCTCTAAAGAAACCCTCACTCTTGAAACTCCAACCCCCTAGTGAATCATTATATATTATGATTAGAATATTGGGCACATTACAACTATGATATGTAAATTACAACTGTTATATATACATTATATATGAATACAATAGTTGTAATGTACTCATTACAACTAGTATATATACATTATATATGTAAATATAATTGTTGTAGTGTACCCAATATTCTAATTTAGTTGTTAAACCACTATTGCAAAGCAAGTGGCCAAAATCTGCTTTTATCAGCATTAGCTCGTCAAGCTTATTCTGGCTATCTCTTTTTCAATAGTGGTTTAGCACCTCAGTTAGGATATTGGGTATTACAGCTATTTTTCTCAGGTCAGTGCCTCAGCTGAAACTACAAGGCTAAGAGAGTGCCACTAGAACATATTTCAAAAAGATATCCAAAACAAAGATATGATTATTGATTAACACCAGATGAAATATTCTATTCATTTAATCAAAAGGATTTTTAAGGACCTACTATATTCAGATACTATCCTAGATCCTGCGGATACAATAATGAATAAATCTCAAGCTTACAGTCTAGTGAGGAGACATAGGCATGATTACTCTTTGTATACATGTAAAAATGTTATGTGTCTTACTTGTATGACATGAAAATCTAACCCAGGGATGTTTAGGAAAGAGCTGTACAGCATCATGAGGGCCTTCAGTATAGTCCTTAATCAGAGAAGTGGAGTGTTGGAAGATGTCAGGTTAAGGAATTTGCGAGGCAGGTCACAGAAGGTATCTTGAGCTAAGGAAGAAATTACCAAAGTCTTAGTCAGAAATAAAGCTAAGGATCTGAAACATAGGAAAAGGGAAGGAGAAGGGAGAACCAAGTAACCGAAGAAAAAATGCAAGAAGTTGTTGCTAGAAGCAGAGCAGAGAGTAGTGTACCATCTTATCTGTGGGGCAGAATCTTGCTCCCTGGAGCAAGCTGCTTCTAAGAGGCAGGCAGATATACTTTCCATCTCTTTTTGCTGTGGCATGTTAAAGGTAATGACACACTTACAAAAATATAAAAGAATAATTTATTGTTTCTGGACACAGAAGTATTATGATAGGAAGTAAGAACAAAGAGGAAGTGATATTAATTGGTGTATAGTAAAATAAGCAAATCTCGCCAAGCAGAGGAGGGCACAGGAGTGTAGGCTTTGCCTGTACAGCATCTCATCCTCCTTTCTCTGGAAATAGCACTCTCCTTTTGCTTTAGAGAACCACCTCTCCTTCATTTCCTGTTGTTTTGGAGGGATTTTCAATTAAGGTATCCTATTCCAGTACACTTTCTAAATCTATATAGAACCTTTCAGATGTGTTAAGAAGCAGAAGGCGAAGGGCACAGAATAGTATTACCTATTTAACATAAGCATTTACCAATCCATCCTCGTTTGCACAGTTGGTTAAAATCTTGTAGCAGCATTGCTGCCAACTAACCAACTATACTAGATTTTTTGATATAGACTAGAATTCAGGGGTTGCAAACTGGCAGCCAGAAGGACAATTTGGCCTAGTAATGTGTTTTTCTTGACCTGTATATGGTTTTTACTAACGTATTTGCATGTCTTTATAGAGGGTTTACAACCTCCACATAACCTCCTCCACAGGCTTCAACTCTACCTTCTGTTCTTACACTAGACCTTAGGACTCAGGTAGAAATGAAAGGGAGGCTGGACAGCTCAAACCGCACTATGTTAGAGGCTTTGCTTATGTATCTAAGTAATCACAGCAACAAGCCTGACAAGTACAAATTAAAAAAGAAGATCCCAACAGAGGTAAAGTGGCTTGCTTACAGTAGCAGAATAAATTTAAAGACAGGCTTTGAAATCAGATCTGTCTATAAAATCACTCCAGGTCTTTCTACCACACCTAAAATCCAATTCAACAATATGATCACCCATTCATTCAAGAAATATTTATTGAGTATCCTCAAAATACAGTTGCTATGATCTTAAGGTATAATGTTAAACCAATATTATCATAGAGCAGATGCTTCTTCTGTTACTCTGGAGTGGGCTTTGTGGAGAGAGACAACCTCTTCTTTTCTTTGGTCTCTGCTGGTGACTCTCCTTGTGTCAATGCACTCCAGTGGCTGGCAGACCATCTCTGTGGTGGTTGTGATAATATCGACCACTCTCCTATGCCATCCCTGGCCTCCAGGCCAGCAAGACCACTAATAGGGTTCCTGTGGACCCACAAAGGAGAGAGGAGCCACAACAACTGAAATAAAGGAGCCACTCAGAGGCTGTGAGTCATCGCAAGGGAACGGCGCATGGCCCATCCCGTGCAAGTGTTTGCAGCACATGCAGTGGGGGGAAATGTGCCCACCGAGGGAACACTGGGGCGCAGCAAGGACAGCTGTCCAGCACCCCAATCAGCAAAGGACCACTCAGAGGAGACTTGTCAGGAACATAGAATTGCATGGGGTGCAGTTTGATGGAAAGACTCAGGCCCAGATCAGAGTTTCTACAGAACCCAGGTGCGCCAGGTCTCTGGAGAGCCGGAGGTAACTATAAAGTCCTCTCCTCTTGAAGCTTCCAGTGTAGTGCAGTATACAAATATTATCAAATAATTATATATGTTAATAGGAAGTTGCACCTGAGCTATGTGGGTACCTATAACAGAGGGACTTAACATTATTAAGGTCATGGAAGGCTTCCTTGAGGAGATGATGTATGTAGAGATCTTAAGGACATGCAGTAGTGCTAAAAGGAAGAAAGAAGCATAATGTAGGCAGAGAGAAGAGCATGTACCAAGTCCCCACAGGAAGGTAGGAGGAACTTAAAGGAGACCAGTATAGCTAGAGTACAACAATAAGAATGATTTTTGTTCTATGTAAAGCTAGGTAGATGTAGTAGCAGTTAGAATATTCAGTGTCTTATAGGACTTATTAGGTTTTGTCTGAATATTAAGAGCAGTGATTTTAAAAATAGGAGAGTGACCGATGTTATCATGCTAGTGTTTTGGAAAAAAAATCACTTTGGGTGAAGTGAGAAGAAGATATGTGTTGGGGTCACATGCAGAGTAAACACAGGTTGACAAGTTAAGAAGTTTATTTTTAGTTCTAGGTGAGAAATTTTCATAGCTCTTCATAGCTTTGGTTTGAATGGTAGTGATGGACATGGAGATAAGTGGCTGGGTTCTGAGGAATTTAAGTAAGACTGAAAACACTTGGTGAGGAAATAAATATGGGGATGAGGGAGATAAAACTGTCAGTAAATTAGTATTAAGGTTTCAGGCTTTCTATCACGGAAGAATGTGGTAATATTCATGAAGATAGAATCCAGCTTGGAAGAGAAAATATGGCTAGGAAGAAAGAATGATGTATTCATTGATAGACATAGAATTTGAGGTTTTTCTTGAGACATCCATGAGGAGATATTAAGAAGTTGTATTTACAAATCTGTATTTATAGAGACATAAATTGCAGAGTAATCTGCATAGAATTAGTAATAGAAACTGTGGTTGTGAGTAGGTTGATGAGGAAAAAATATAGAGTGAGACATGAAAGAAATTATCTCCTGTTGGGCTCATTTTTAGGAGCAAACATTATCTGTGAGCCACATGGTGCCTATGGGTGGAGGATGAAGATGGCGCCCGCGGGAAGTAGGTTTTTATTGGTCCTCCAGTATTTCCGCACTCGTGAACCCTGCGTGATCGCTATGCTCAACATGTTAGTACAAAATGCATGCCCGCATGATCCTTTAATTGATTGGTTAGTTCATGGAAAGCCCCTACTTGCTTGCTTATATAAATTGCAGTGTAAGGGCAATAAAGTGGAACTGCCCTGACAGAACTCAGGCCACATCTGAATGTCTCTTTTACGGGGCTGGGTTGGTGGGCAGCAGGCTCACTTTTCCCCAAGATCCCTCGGTCCCAACACTGGGAGTAATCCTGTTGGCTCCTTCTCCTTCTGGTTCTGTGGGAGGACCCCAGGCACACCCCCGCAATCTCCATTTGGTTAAACTCAGAATCGGTTTGACTACTCACAAGCAAGATTTGTTTTGTTTTGCTTTTGCTTTTATTTTTAATTTTTTAATTTTTAAAAATTTTTATTGAATCATAATTGATTATACATATTGTTGGGGTTCAACATTGACATATGTTGATCAAATCAATATTACTAGCATATATATATATTGTTACAAATCATACTTATTCTTATGCCCCTTGTCCAATCTCTCCCCCTCCCCCTCCGCCCTCCCCCTTTTAATTATCCTAGATTTCTTCTCTCCTTCTGAGAGACTAATGGTCACTCTGTTGATTTATTGCCTAGATGATCTGTCCAATGCTGAGAGGTATGTTCAGGTCCCCCAATATTATGGTAGAGCAGATGCTTCTTCTGTCACTCTGGAGTGGGCTTTGTGGAGAGAGACATCCTCTTCTTTTCTTTGGTCTCTGCTGGTGACTCTCTGTGTCAATGCACTCCAGTGGCTGGCAGACCATCTGCATGGTGGTTGTGGTATCTAGCTGCTTTCACGGCAGCCATGGTTATTGGGCTGGCTGTTGTGACCCACCCACACGGACGTGAAGTTTTTGGCATGCCCCTTGGTGCTGGTGGTGTGCCTGGTTGTGGGAGGAGGTTCTGGTTCCCAGATCCATACCTCACATCCCCAGGCAGGCCCCAACATTTGGGGAATATACTGTAAAGCATATGTACTTCACAGGGCCTGGTTTTCCAAAGCCTTGCAGTTTCAAATATTGACCTTGCCGAGGACTGGAAATTTTCCTCAGGCTATAAAGTCTCTGGTGTAAGATAAAGATTTGTGGCACAGCAAGGTTGCTGGCTCAAGGACAGACTAATTACTGATTGTTATGTAAGGATACTGAGAAATTGCTGTAAGATCACTTAATTGTCTACTGGAATGTCATCTGGCTTGTTTCACTGAAAGTTACCAGCCTATATTGTTAAACTATAATCCCACCTATGTTCTCTTCCTGTAACTTCCTGGTCTGGAAAATAAATTCAGGAAGAGAACCCCAATTTGGCGTTAATTTCCCAAGGAAGCGATGCCTCTCACTTGAGGATTCTGGCAGGAAATTAATCACTTCGGGGTCTCTCACCGCTCGGAAGAGGTGAGCTTTGGGTAATCCTTTGCATCTCTGTCACCCAGGGGAAAAGGGGTGGCAGATCCATGGGGGGCAAAGCAACACAAAGCAACAGACATGCTGGCGGTGTGCCTGGTTGGGGGGGGCAAAACTAATTTTTTATCCTTTGCTTACTTCTAAAATGGGGAAACTGCCTATCGGGACCAGTACTTGAGCTGTGTGGTTTAGCTAAATTGCTGCTTTGCTGCTGATTGCCTAGGGAAGGCTTTTGTGCAACTCAGGTGTTAATGGTTGACTTTATAGGTAATTCCAGATCTCCAAAGACCCAGTGCACCTGGGTTGTGTAGAAACTCTGATCTGGGCCTGAGTCTTTTAATCAAACCGTACCCCATGCAATTCAATGTTCCTGACCAGTCTCCTCTGAGTGGTCCTTTCTTGATTGGGGTGCTGGTCAGCTGTCTTTGCTGTGCCCCAGTGTTGCCCTGGTGCACCCATCTCCCCCACTGCCCATGCTGCAAACACTTCCATGGGACAGTCTGTGTGCTGTTCCCTTGCGATGACTCACCGGCCTCTGAGTGGCTCCTTTATTTCAGTTGTTGTGGCTCCTCATTCCTTTGTGGGTCCACAGGAACCCTGTTAGTGGTCTTGCTGGCCTGGGAGCCACCAAGACCCTCTTCTCCCCTGCCACCTCTAAGCAACTTCATCTAAAGGGCACAGCTGCAGCTTTTGCTGGCTCCTGCTCCATGCGTTCAGCAGTTCCAGCCTTAAAGTGGCCATGGCATGAAATGGTTGGAGTAGTTTTTTCTTTCTCTCATCGTGGCTTCTCCCACCTTCATGCACTCTGTAGGTCTCTCCTCCTCTTCCCCTAAGCTCTAGCAGCCCCAGCTTGGCTGTTGTTGCTTTTTTATAGTTGTAAATTGGTTGATTTGTGGGAGAGAGTGATGCTGGGGACTGTCTATTCCACCATCTTGACCAGAAGTCCTATTTTAGTTTTTTTTTTAGTATGTTAGTGATTATATTAGTTATCTATTGTTATGTAATAAGTTACACCAAAATTTAGTGGTGTGAAACAACAAAATTTATTATCTTATTGTTTCTCAAGTTAACAAAATTTTATTATCTCAACAAAATTTATTATCTCATCTAGGAATCTGGAAGTGGCTTAGCTGGGTCCTCTGCTTCACGGCCTTTTATAGGCTGTAATCAAGGTGTCAGCCACAATGAGTGGTTACCTGGCAGCATTGCTGCTATAAGATTTTAGCCAACTGCAAATTTAGGAGCTGGTCAGCCCACACAAGACTGCCCTCACTTTTGACACCAATTGAGGTTCAAGTGGTTTTCAAAAGCACCCTCAATTTTGATACTTTGCTGGAAAAATTCATAGAATTCATTGAAAGCTGTTATAATTCACTGTTATAGTTTATTACAGGGAAAGGATACAGATTCAAATTAGCCAGGAGAAGAAGCACGTAGGGCAGAGTCTGAACAGGAACGAAAATTGTTTGGTGGAGCTTCTAGTGTCTCTTCCCAGCAGAGTCAGTATGTATTACTTTCCAAGCATCAATGTGTGGCAATACACACATAATACTGCCACCCAGGGAAACTTTCCTGATCCTGAGTATTCAGAGTTTTTAGTGGGGCCTCATTATGCAGGCATGATGGAGTAATTACCCACATGGTTGATCTCAGTCCTCAGATTGACTGATAATATGTGACTCAAAGGCTCAACCTAAGTTACATTGTTGGTCTTTCAGGCATGGCCAGCCCCAAGTCCAAATCATATCGTTAGACTGTCCAGTATGACCCTAGGCCTCAGGGAAAGAAGACTCAGACACAACATTTCAATGGCTTAGAGATGACCTTTCAGAAGCCAAGAGCAAAGGCCAGACCCCTTTTTGGACAAGGTTAAATTCTTTACTATATACATGCCCAGGCCTAGTCATTCCAGGGCTCAATGGCTCAACTGCAGAATAATCTACTTCCCAAACTCACTCAGATGGTTGTTGGCAGAATATGGTTCCTCATGTGTTTTTTGGACTGAGGGCCAGAGTTTGCTTCCAGTTTTTGCTCTGTGGGCCTCTCAAACATGGCGGATTACTTCATCAAAGTAAACAAATCATGAAGGCAAGAGGGAGAAAGTGCTAGTGAGAGAGAGTACTAGTAAAATGTAACTCAGTCTTTTATAACCTAATCACGGATGTGATATCTCATTACTTTTTGCTTTATACTATTCATTACAAGCAAGTCATTGGGTGTAGCCCACACTTAAGGAGAGAAGATTATACAAAAGCATGAATATCAAGTGGCAGATATTATTGGGAGTCATGTTAGAAGATCCCTATCACAATCAGCTTAGGAAAAGAAGACAGGGGAGCAGGAGAGGTTTAAGGTAAAAGAAAGAGTGGTAATTGCTGGAGTAAGCTTCTAGAGGTAGAAGAATTCAGAGTAAGAGCACATACAGGATGGTAAGATGCTAAAGATACAGAAAAATGAATGAGGATCAATAATGAATTTTTTCTTTTGCCCAGGTTTATTCAAGGTGTATATGAGATATTACATTGTTAATGACCTAATGCCCTGAACAGTTGTCTACAATTTTCTTTTCCTATATAGGAAAGTTGCTCCTTCTCAACTAACTAAAACTCCCTGTTGCTACTGAAAGTAATTGTTTAAATAATGATGTCTGCGCCAGGGCGTAGCACTTGGGAGTTTAGGAGTTTGTTACCTGTTGAACAAAATTAGTGCAGTAAAATACAGTGGGTCAATGGAAAGTCAGCTGGAGGTGCGTTGTATAAACACCTGCAATAGATACTTCATAGAGATAATCTAATATTTTCAATAGCACAGGTCTAAAAGTCATAATTGAGTTTAGCTATCTCAGTGTATCCTCACTGGTGTAAATTGTATAATAAGATCATTAAAACTGGATTTAGTATTGGTCAGATTTTACTAAAATGCTGAATCCATTTCTAGGCTTAAGAGCAGTTACCTTAATGAGGCAAAGTGATCCTTGGTTTTATTTAAGGCCATGTCACACAGTTTCTCTCCTCAAATCTCTAACAATCCACTCTTTCTTCTCTCTTCCAGTTAACGTCATAGGGAAAACAGGTGAAATAAAACAAGAACTATCTCAACTTCCCACCATGCAGTTCCCCAGCATCAGTCATCTTTATCTTCATACCTTTCACTCTTCCTATTACAATGAAAAACTGTCCTTGATCCTCTCAGAGGCTGATCCATCATCTGTGTAATGAAGTCATCCCCTCTCATCTTTTCAATGCCTGTACTCCTGTAATCATTCCCCTTCCCTTCAGCCATCATCAACTTTTCCCTTTACACTTGATAATTTGGGTAACCTCACAAACGTTATAATATCTCCTATCTTCAAAATACCATCTCTTTTTCTCCCCATGTTCGTTTTGCTCTGTTTTTCTGCTTTATTTTAAATTAAATTCCTTAGTAAAGTTTCTATATTTGCTGACTCATCTCCCATTTTCTATGTGATACACTCCAGTCAGAGTCCCCCCACCCAAACTGAAATGGCTTTTATCAACATCAGTAATGACCTACATCTTGCCAAACCCAATGGTTAATTTGTTTTCCCTTATTATTCCACCTATTAGCAGCATTTGACATAGATTACCCATTCTTTCACGAAATACCTCTCTTGAATTTCATGACAGACATCACAATCACACTGCATACACTTTTCTCCTGAGGACAAATCTTACTTCTTGCTCTTCTTTTCTGGCATTCTCCTGTTTACTAGCCATATGAATATCTAAGTGTTTTACAGTTTCAGCTCTTACATTTAGGTCTATGATTCATACTGAGTTAAATTTTGTAAATAGTGTGAGATAAAGGTCAAAGTTCATTTTAAGTGTATCAGTACTAAGTAGTTCTAGCACCACTTGTTGAAAAGACTATCCTTTCACCATTGAGTTACCATTTCCAAAAATCAATTGACCATATATGTGTGGGGGTTTATTCCTGGATTCCACTGACTATGTCTATCCAGATCAATACCACACTGTTGTGACTACTGTAGCTTTATAATAAGTCCTGAAATCAGGTACCGTGAATCTTCTAACACTATTATTCAAAATTGTTTTGGTTATTCTAGGTCCTTTGCATTTCCATATGAATTTTAGATTGCATTTGTCAATTTCTACAAAAGAAAAGATCACTGGGATTTGGATTATTTTTCCTTTGAATCTATAGATAAGTTTTGGGAGAAATATTAATACTATTTAGTCTTCCAATTCATGATCATGACATATCATTCTATTTAATTGGATATTCTTAAATTTTTCTCAGCAATATTTTGTAATCTTTGGCATACAAAATTTTGTGCATATTTTATTAAACTTAAGTATTTTTGATGCCATTAGATGGTATTGTTTTTAGATTATAATTTCCAAATGTTCATTTCTTGTCTATAAAAATACAATTGATTTTTGTATCTTTACATTGAACCCTGCCACCTTGCTGGATTCACTATTAGATCCAGTAATGGTTTGTGGAGATTCTTTAGGATTTTCTACATGAATGATTAAGTCATCTGAGAATGAAGAATTTTACTTCTTTCTTCCAATCTATATGACTTTTATTTCTTTCTTATACCTTACTGCATTAGCTAGTTACATCCAGTAAAATGTTAAAATAAGTGGAGAAAGCAGGCATCATTGCCTTTTTCTTAATCTCAGGGAGAAAACATTCATTTTCATGATTAAATATGATGTTAATAATAAGCTTGTCACAGATATCACATATCAAGTTACAGAAATTTTCTTCTGTTCTTAATTTACAGTTTTTATCATGAATGGATACCAAATATTTTCAAATGGTTTTTCTGCATCTATTGAGATGATGATGTGGTTTTTCTTTTATAGACTGTTGATATCATGAACTACACTGATTGCTTTTTGAAATTTGAACCAACTTTGCATTCCTAAGATGAACATGATTTTCTTATATGTTATCCTTTTTATGTATTACTTTATGTATGATTTTACTTCTTAAAATTTCTGCCCCATGTTTGTGTGTAATATTGAATTGTAATTTTCTTTTTTGTCTCTGTCAGGTTTTGGTATCAGTTTAATGCTGGCTTCTTAAAACAAGTTTTGAAGTATTCAATTCTCTTCCATTTTCTGGAACAATTAGTATAGAATTGGTATTATTTCTTCCTTAATGTTTGGGAAAATTCAACAGTAAAGCAATTTGTTCCTGGGGTTTTCTTATAAGAAGTGGTGTATGTGCATGCATGCATGTCTGTGTGTGAGAGAGAGGTTTTTTTAACCAAAGATTATAATTACTATGATAGATATAGAGATATTGGAGTTATATTTTTCTTCTTTTGTGAGCTTTAACAGTTTGTGTCTTTCAAGAATTTGTCCATTTTGTCTGTTTGTTGGCATAAAAATGTTCTTAATGTTCTCTTAATATCCTATCCTTTTAACGACTGTAGAATCTGTAGTGATGACACCTCTTTAATTCCTGATATTGGTAAATTGTGTCTTCTCTCTTTTATCCTTGATAAGTCTGGCTAGAGGGTTTTTTAATTATATCGATCTTTTCAAAGAAATAATTTTTCATTTTATGTATTTTTTCTACTCTTCTTTTTCATTCTATTTATTTTTACTCTTTATTGTTTCCTTAAATTTGTTTATTTTTAATTTGTTGGTTTTTTTTCTAGTTTCTTTAGACAGAAATTTAAATTATTGAATTGAGCTTTTTCTTCTCTTCTAATGTAAGCAGTTAACGTTAGAAATTTTAGTAAGTGTTTTAATTTTCACTTAATTCAAAATATTTTCTAATTTTCCTAGCTCCATTCCTGCTGGGTTGTAGGTTGGCAGTGATTATGTTCCTCTTTGAAGGTACCATAGGTGGCTACCAGGTAGGTGGCTCTCTCCTATAGCAATAAGTCTCATTTGGCTCATGAAATACATTTCATTTACCCCATAGGCCTAAGGATGATAATGGCTTTCTGATTTGCTCTAGGTGCTGCACCTCACTTTTTGTTTTCTGGTAATCCTGTCCACACCTTTGTAAACGGCCCTTTCATTATGCACCCTTTAATCACTTCTCTTGAGTATGCCATCTGTTACCTAGGGATTCTTACTAACGTGTTAATAGTACTAGCTTAAGTTACTCGGAGAGCTTATTTTGGTTCTTCCAGTCCCACTCACTGGATTCAAGCAATTTGATAACTCAACATCAGATACTTAAAAAAGGAAAAACAGGTCTATTGGATGTTTCGATTAGAGGAAGAATAATGGCTATATGTTGACCAAATTCTCCTAAACACAGTACTAGGGCACAATATTCTCATATCTAGGAACTACTTCTTTGGGATTCTTGTGGATAACACTGTTATGCTAGATACTCCCCATGAACAATAAATGAGCTGCAGCAGTCCCCAACAAAGCATCAGGTCTCATAGTATATCAGCTGAGAAGAATAGATACAACCCCCACTACAGTAACCCTAAGTTGTGTGGTCAAAATACAAATCATATTGTGTTTTTTCTTACTTCATCTCATTTGTCAGATGATGTGCAGTATCTGGTTTAAACAGAGGGAAGAGTTACGATAAGTTGCCTATCCAGGAACTGAATGCAGAACAAACTGTATTGTGCAGGAATGGACCATGGTGAATACTCAAATTACAGAAGGGCAGTTGAATTAGAAATTCTGTTGTTTTTCTTGAATCTAAAGACGATGACATACTGCAACGTCATCTCTGACAGACTGAAAAGTCTTGAAGAGTCGCTTTTAAAACATAAGCAAACTGCTACTTATAGACTATAAACTATACCTTTACAAAAGCGTGCTAAACCCGTCCAGATGTTTTTCAAAGAAAGGGAGGAACTGTTTTTATGTCCAAAGCAAGGACCTCGTTTTTAGGCATCTTCCTTCCCAAAAAAAGTTGTTAGCACTAGGGCGGGAAGGAGAGGGGTTCACGCGGCTCTGGGTGTGACTGAGACACCCGCTTCAGACTCACTTGAATATCGTTCTTCCCTCAGTCCAGGCCTGAGGAAAACTCCGCCTAGGTCTTGCTCACCTCACCTCAGCCTCAGTTTCGTTTTCCAATGAGGCCCCGCCTTCCGGTCGAACGCACCAATTAAAAGTACACACAAAAAAGCTTATCTATAAACCTAGAGTGCCAGGCCACTCTCGCGAGAACTGGCGGAGCGCTGATGGTTCCCGCGAAGACATCGCGAGGGGATTGGCAGTCTGGGGCGGGCGGCGCCATGGCCCCGCCCTCCCAGAGCGCGGCAGCTCCTTGGCGGGAGTTTCGCGTGTTTCCGATTTAGGGTCCACGGACACCAGGGTTGTGGTCCGACTCGCGGGAGGCAGACCTCGGGGACTGGAAGTGACAGCAGGTAGGACGTGCACCGCCGTCAAGGGACGCCCCGGGGGCCTGGGTGCAGTCCGCTGCACTGGACACGGGCCCTCCTACCTTCCTCCCGAGTGCTGCTGGGTGCAGGCCGGGTAAGTCTGATCTCCGGCCCGGGATGGTTGGGGATGAGCGCCGGGCACGGCCCTCCTGATCTCCACCGCGAACCTGCAGGGAGCTTTCTCCACTTTGCTGCCGGAAAACGGGCTGAGAGCAGTTTAGTAACGTAGCGGAGGGTGCAGTTCGAGGCGGGCTCGGGAGTAGAGGCTGGATATGTCCGGCAAACAGTTCTTGGCTCTTCACCCTGTCCCGGACTGAAGAGTCCGACCTAGAGGGCAGATCTTTAAGTCCGTGCCGCAGCCGGTCGGGGTGCGTTAACTTCAGACGGCCTTCACTGGGAGAGTGGAGAATTGATGAGGATTTGGCTTGTCGGTTTTTCTGTTTTTCCTTTGCGCTGGGGGGACGGTTTGGGAACTTTCTGAAGTAACCCCCAATCTCCCGGCCCGCCCCACCTCCAGGAGTCTCTTCACAACTTGTCTTTGGAGCCTTTAATGATAATCATAGTGAACCCTGAACATTTCAGAACATGAAGTAAACAATGGATAACTTTTCTGCTGCATCGGCATTCCTGACCGATAGCTTAGAGCTGGAACTGGGAACAGAATGGTGCAAACCCCCTTGCTTTTCTTGTGCTTTTGACAACAGAGGAGGAGGAAAAAATTTTTCTGGAGAGTCTTACCTTTCCAGCGGAGCCCTTAAGCGGTAGGTAAAAAAAAATCGGAGACTGTTTTCCCTCATCAGATTATTGATCAGTTTGTTAGGAGTGTTATTTAATTATCATTTCATTCCATTAAACTTCGGTGTTACCAGGCCACGTTTTGTAAATCGGTTTAGTACATCATAAGGGTACAAATTAATGTTAGCTGTGTTGTTGACTTTCTGATTAGAGCATATACCTAAAATTATTTGCGGTATTAAGGACAACTTCCTTGGTAACTGTTCTCTTGCCTCACTGCTACCCCAGCTTTGGGGTAGGGAGCTGGGCACGAATTTCCCTTTTACTTAAAGTGAATTCTGAAGTACCTGGGCTTTTTTTGGAAATGGGCATTCTAAAGAGTGTGAAGATATTCTAGAGCTTTTCAGTAATCTTTAAGTAAAACATACACATTTTTTTGTTGCCCCAGTTCCTTTTAATCCTATATATCGATACATATAAAAGTCTTACAGACTTATTTATGTATTGCGCAGGTATATACATATTGCAGTAAAACTGCTGTTCATGAAATATTTTGGCAATATCTATTGAAGCAATTTCAGTCAGAAAGGAAATGATTTTTGTTGATTTTATAGTTGTAGCTTGTTAGAGACCTTAAAAGAGATTACTGAACTTGATTATGCTGTTCTCCAGACATAGCTCAGAATAACTTTTATCTGTTTTCAAAGATCAGATTCTGTGACTGAAGACCACTGGTAAAGACAGGCAAATGTATATATTCCGTTGTATAATTTTTGGGTTTTTCTCTTAAGTTACATTGCTCTTTAGTTATACTTTTTTGTTGCTATATAGGATTGAAACTTTAGTACAGTCTGGCTGTAGTAATCCTGAATATGTAAGGTTGCAAGGTGTTTCTTGACTTATGCATGTCATATATAACATGGATTCAAATAATGTGAAAAAACGCATGCTGTAATATGGTATTTGGCATACTTTTTATGAGATTAAATCAGAATTTTCATTTCAGATTAATTTTAAATCTCGATCCTTTACCAACTAATTTTGAAGAGGATACAGTAGAAATATTTGGCATTCAGTGGGTTACTGAAACAGCATTAGTGAATTCATCTAGAGAGCTCTTTCATTTATTCAGGTATTCTTTTTTTTTTTTTTAACTCCTGTAAATGTAGATGTTGTTCAGTTTTGTAACTTACATTGCTGGGTGGTTTCTAATACTGATACTACAAAAGCAACAGTAGAATTGTACCTATTGCTCATTTGTTTATCTTACTAGTAACAACAGTCAAACAGTAATGGCTGATGGAGTAATGGCTTTAATTCATTGCTTTTTACTAACTTTCAGAGTTTTTATTGTTTGTATTTAACATTGTTTACTGAAGACAAATATTTAAGGTTTTGAACTATATTATAATTTTGGAAGAAAATTAAAGTACTTTAGTTGCTTCACAGCTTCATTGATCTTTAGAGAATGAACTCAGACTTTTCAAATATATCTTTCAGACTGTGTAATAGAAATAATTAGTTCTCTATTTGGATAACATTTAATGAAAAATTTCAAACATGCACAAAAGAATAGCTTAATGAACCTCTGCATACCCTCCCTCAGTTACAGTAAACTTCAAGCATTTATCATATTTCCTTCATCTGTCCCATCCCTTCTTTTAGCTAATTATTTGTAAGCAAAATCTAGGCATTATGTCATCTCACTCTTAAGTACTTCAGTATGAATTTCTTAAAAATATAGACTTTTTTTTAACATTAATACTATGTCATTATCACAGTTAACAAAATTAACTCTTCATTATCATTTAAAACACAGTCCATATTCAGATTTTAGGTGATTTTGAAATGTACTTAGTTGTTGGTGGCAAATTATCCAAAAACAAATTTAAAATGTATTCATAGTACATTTAAATGAAAGTATGGTTTTCCCTGCTAACTCTAGTCTACATTATTCTCTTCCTTTTCTAAACTTCTACTGTATAACTGTATGATACAATTTAGCATTTCATTATATAACTGTTAACCTAGAAAAGTTTATGTAAGTATCTTATACTTAAAGTTATAAACAGTATCTCTTTGATAATGAAATCTATGATATTTGAAATAATTTCTGAGATACTGTATATGCAGCTTTTAATAGATATTTTTGGAAAGTCAGACAAATGTGTATTTTGTCTTCTTCCAAAGTTTTCACTACGGAAAGCTGAGCCTTTAGTAAACATTCACAAAGTATTAAATATCATCCACAAATGGTAGGTTTTGAAACTGTGTAATAGATTTGGGAACATTATCTGTGTAGCTGTTATATGCTTTAAACTGTTCTAGAATTAACTCTCACATTTACATTTTTAAAATTAGGCAACAACTGTACAACTTGGAAACCTTATTACAGGCCAACTGTGATTTTGGTAAGTTTAAAGTGTATTTAATGGCAAAAAGAATTACAGTGAATCACACATGGGTCATGATGGAGTAATTTGGATATCATAGTAATATGAAGGAGGTGTTAGGTTAGAAGTTCACAATACAGTATATTTCTTGTTCATAAAAAGTATGACATTTGTGTTTAGTTTTAGCTGAGATTTATAGCATTTTTACTTATTTGTAGGTCTTAAAGGTAAACCCAACTTAAGGAAGCTAAACTTCTCTGAAGTGAATTAGTACTTCCTTTGGAGGTGAGGAGTGGGATGGAGAACTTAAATAAGAAATAAAAAGTGCCAGACCTCATGCTACCTTCTTGATTTTTTTTTCCTTTCTTTTTTTTTTTTTTTGTTTGTTTGCTTTTGGCATTTAATGTATTACTGATTTTTTGCTGATTGGTGTAATTAAGGTAGTGAAGGAAATTGAAGGACAGTGTGTTTTGGTTAGGTTAGTTGCTTCTCCTTTCCAACAATTTTGGAGCACTGTAGTATTCAGAATCACGACTTTGTCAACCTGAGTTCCAAGCCTAGCTAATTGTGGGTCTCACACCAAGTTATGGTTCCTACATCACTGAGTTCTTGTGAGGATTAAATTAATACATGTTAAATAATTAGTCCAGTGTTTGTTATTATTAGTGAAGCCCAGCAACTAAAGACCATGTGGAACATATTTTTGGTCAAACAGAGGTTATAAGCTTACTGAAGCAAGAGAAAAATACACACATGAGGAGCAGTTGGGCTTCTCAGTAAGAGGAAGTAGGAGGGAGCTTGTGATAGGGTTTGAGTTTGTGCTGGCTGATCTTGGGTAGGATTTAAGGGGGAGAGGGCTTTATTCTGAATTGGATGTTGTAAGAAACAGGGGCAATTCAATGATTGGGTATTTTAGTTTTTATCTAGGAGGTGGGATGAACAAAGGGAGGCCAGGGAGGGTCCTAATTAGTAAAGAAGCAATTGTCATGATAGCTGAAGAGGGGGATGTTTTTGTTTTTGTTTTAAATTTTTTGGTGTGTGTGTGTGTGTGTGTGTGTGCCTTGTTTCTGTGTTCAGATTACAGAGGTTTTGTTTTTGTCTTGTTTCGCCATAATCATGGAGTGGCCCTGTCTCATTATATTTTATATTTACAAAAATTATTTATTTTCAGTAGGGGACATCATGGCCTAGCTGTTAGCTATCAGCTGTTTATTTGGGCAGTTTCATTTGTTTTGTTTTCTCAGTATGTGATCAGTAAGTGTTAAATATTATTATTTCATTCCATCTGATGAGTCACTACTTCATGCCAGGCACTGTGCAAGGTGCTAATGCATCAAAGAGGAAAAATATGCTGGTGAGGAGTTTGCAGGACAGATACACATGCAAGCATAGGTTAGCTTGGTAACAGAAAAAGTTCAGTGATAGAGGCATGTATAAGCTACTGTGGACACCAAGGGTTTCATCTATATGATGCCAGATTTGGGTCCTTAAAGATGGGAAGAAATTAGCTAAGCAAAAGATTTGGGAGAAGTTTTTGAGACAGAAGTTACAGGCAGAAAAAACTGTATAGACAAAGACATTAAGGTATGTAAAAACATTAAAGTTTAGGGAGCACAGAGTAAGTAATTATGTATGGTTGGATCAGAGTGTATGTGAGAGTGGTGAATTTGTAAGGGATGTAATCACAATTGGCTTTGTAAACCATACCAAAGAGTCTGAATTTTATTTTGAAAACTTTGGGGAGCTTCTAAAAGATTATAGTAGAAAGAGCAGAAATACCTGTACTGTATAGACTGACAAGTAAATTGGGTTCATGGAAGGTATTTATTATGCAAGATTATATCTTGGAACACATTTATTAACCTAAAACCACCACAATGGACTATTTGTTAACATGGTTATTTGTTACATTGACATTTTGGGTGTTTTCGTTTCTTAGAAAGGCTTTTAATGGCAGGTTTTTTAGATAGGTTACCAATATCAAAGACTATCCATAGATCAGCTTGTCCATGCAGCTGTGTCAGGACTTTGTTAATAAACTCATGTAGCTATCCTTTGCCCTCAACTCTTCCCAGAAAGCCCTTATGTAGGGTCACTTACTGCCAAATGCAAATAGTTCTTCCTGTATTTGTTATGCTCACAGGGTTACTTACCATTTGAGGGAGAATAATATACCTAATAATGTATGTTCTTAAGTATAACAGTTGGTATTACTCTTTCTCAGATATTGTGTTTTCTTGTCTCTAGACATTACATTTGGTTTTTTTATATCTTTCATTTCTGTCCTCATGCTTGTTTTGATCCATCTTGATTATATGGATTATATGTTTTTAACTTCATTGACTGCTAATTCTTTCATCACTGTCATTCTGGATCTGTTTGTACTGATTTTTTCTTCTGGTTCTGTGGTATATTTTTCTGCTTCTTTGAACATTACTTATAACTTTAGTGGACATTATGGATTTTAAAAAATTGCTGCTTACTGGATTTTCCTGTATTCCTTTAATTAGGTGTTAAATTTTGTTCTGGCTTGCTATTGAGTAATTGTAATCCACTGGCTCTTTTTGAAGCTGTTTTAAATTTTGTTAGGACTTTTTAAAAGCAACCTTTAATTCAATATTAATTTAGCCTAGTAAATGAACCTAGTAAGGTGTCTGAGTATTCTTTCTGGTGCCTGGTATATTATGAGGTTCTTTTCATTCTTGCTGGTGGAACCTTTACTATTCCCTGGCTTATGTAAGCTTTGTAGGGAATTGTTTTCTGTTTTTCCTTGGTGTTGGGTAATTTTTTCTCATGCTTTAACAGATTAATACTCAAAGAGTCAAGGGTGGCCTTCTGTACATTTCCAGAGCTCTTTTAAGTGTAGCTTCTTTCTTCTTTGATACTTTTGCCCTGCAAATTTAGACTTCCCTAAACTCAGGTCTTATGTCTCCTCAACTCAGTGAGTTGAGCTCTGTTTGGGCTCTCTCCCCAGTACTGCAGCTTGGAAACTGTCTTGAGATGGGAAGCTGGGCAGTCATAGAGCTTACCTTCTCTGTGGAATAGCAGTCTTGTATCACCTTGGGTCCAATGCCTGAAAACTTGTTTTATGTCATTTTTCTGGTTTTTAGTTTAAGATGGGAGATGGAGAAATCTGATCCTTTTATTCCATCTTGCCTGGATACAGAAGTTCATATTAGTTTTTTTTAAGAAAGTACTGCCTTTATGGGCTGAGAATTATAAAAATGTTGGGGGGAGAGGGATCATATGACATTTTATAGATGAAATTAAGCCATAAAAATGCAGTTTAATATGTAGGTATTTACACAACAATTTTACACTTATGCTCTTATGATTTTGCCAAAGTAGTGGGCATGTTCATTTGAATTCAGATTTAGAAATAAGTTTTGTTTTATGTTTAATGAAAATTTTTTGCCAGCAATTCTCACAATATTTTCTTTCCTTTTGTTTAGTGATTGTCTCTTGCTCATTTTCTCTATAATGGTTATCAGTATTTTGCACATGGTAGCTAGCTAGATAATTCTTGCTGATGTAAATGTTAAAGTAAGTGAGGGAAAGATGGATGGGCTGAAGTTGGGAGAAAGAAACTATTAAAAGGTCGTTCAGGGCCTTATAAATTATTATAAGAAGTTTTGACTTCATACTAAATACAGTAGGCAGCTTTTCAGGGGTTTTAACTTGGAAGCAACAGGAATTGATACACACTTTAAGTAGATTTTGCACTTAGATTATTGGGGGCGGGGGGATGTGGGAAGACCTGTTATGAGCCCCGTTGCAGTGGTTTATGAGGTTGTAGGGAAAATGGATAGTTGCAAGATATATTTGTTTATAAGCTTAATAGGACTCTGATGGATTAGATATGACGTTAAAGGAAATGGATGAATTAAGAATGATGTAGGGTACCAGTGGCACCATTTAATGAAATGGAGAAAACGTGGGCTACATGAACAGGTTTTGGAAGAAATCAAAGAACATATTATTTGCACTGTCTGAGCAATCCAAGTATAGATGCTAGTTAGGCAGTTTGACATGCAAGATCTGGAGTGCAAAAGAGAGGTGTGGATTATAGATAAACCTTTTGGAGTCACTATCATTAATAAAGGAACTGATGAGATCGTACATGTTGGAGGAGATGTACAGAGAATAGAGGATTTAGGACTGAGTCCTTAGGAGAGCCCAAATTAGTAGTAGAATTGAGGAAGAGCCAAAGGAGTAAAGGAGAGGTAGGAGAAAGGACACATGAGGAAGAAAGAAGACAGTATGTGGGATCAGATGTAGCTGATGCTACTGTGAGGGCAAGTTACTTGAGGACAGGTAGTGTCCATTAGATTGGGCAATATGGATTTCATTGATGACCTCAATAAGAGTAGTTTTTGAGGAGCAGGAGGGGTAAGAACCACATGGAAATCAGTGGGAAAAGTATGAGAATTGCTGCTGGTATGACTTACAAAATTTTTTGTCACTGCCTATTGATAATTATTTAAGCTATGATTAACATTGTCTATTTTGGTTTCAGGGAAGATATCAACCCTACACTGCAAAGCAGACAATATTAGGCAGCAGTGCATAATATTTCTCCATTATGTTAAAGTTTTCATCTTCAGGTAAGATGCCAGATGATTATTTTGATTATTGTATGTATATATTCATCTGGACTCTGGTTGTTTATTGTGTCTAATAATTTTTTTAGGTACCTGAAAGTACAAAGTGCTGAGAGTCATGTTCCTGTCCATCCCTATGAGGCTGTAGAGGCGCAGCTTCCTTCAGTGTTGGTTGATGAGCTTCATGGATTACTCTTGTATATTGGACATCTATCTGAACTTCCCAGTATTAATCTAGGAGCATTTGTAAATCAAAACCAGATTAAGGTTTGACTTATTTCATTTAATTTTTAAATTATTGGCATTTTCTCCCCACAAGGAATATTCATTCAAGAATGAGAGAAATCAGTCAAGAGTGCAGCTCTGGAACTAGACTGCCTGAGTTGAAATCCTGCTCTTCCCCCACTTTTATTAATTATGTACTTTTGGGCAAGTAACATCTCCTGCCTTGGTCTTCCCATCTGTAAATTTATATAAATTCCTAGAATTATTGGGAGAGTTAAATCAATTAATATGCATAAAGTACTTAAAACTTACACTGAATCGATAGCTATTCTCTTTGATTTAGGACAGTGTAAATGTTTAAAAGTTTCAAAACAAATAAAATAATCTTTATTTTCTAAAATTTGTATTATCTTACTCACTGATAAAGGTTTGGGCAAACTGCAGTTTATACAGCATATTATAGTAAGATTCAAGAAGATCACCATATTCAAAAATGTACTTTCAAAAAACCATATGTGTATTCTGACTTTTGAGACCTTTTTAGAATGTGATGAAGATGGTTTTGGCCCTATTTTCCTACCTGTGATAATCATTTCCTCTGAAGCTTGTTTTTTTAAAAATTTGTATTGTTAGCATGACCAAGTTAATAGATAAGTAACAAATTCTTCATATGAAAATGGGAGCTTAGGCTAATGACAAATTATGATCATTCACAATGATATTCCCTGAACTCTCAGCCCCTTCCATTGTATTTGACTTCACCAATATGAATAACATTCAGTTTTAGGAATGTATCTTTGCCAAAATGTAAGGTACAATTAAATGTTTATATATTTCTGTGAAATTTAACAAAAACAACAAAAAATTGACTCTCTTTTAATCAGAGATCAATGTATGTAATAATAAAAATAGAGTTCCAACTAAATTTACATGTCTAATCCAAGTAGGTAATTGCTTTTAATTATGTCATTTAATTAAGATTCATGGGTAGATTGTAGGGGAAAGGATATTTTCCCTTTTTAGTTTGTACAAATTAGTTTGTTTTTATTTTTTGGATACCCATCAAGTGCATAAGAAGATAAAAATGAATAATTTATCTAGCAGCAGAAATGAAAATTTGTGCACAGGGGTCCTCAAAGTGGGTTTTGCCTTTATAGCCTTTTTAATTAGGCAGACTTGAAAAGATAGGTTATTTGAAGCTCTGAAGACTGAATTTTTAAAGCAGGGGAACTTACAGTCTTCAACAAATAAACAAAAAAAATCATACTTTAAGATACTCTTTTTTTCCTGAAACAAAAAAATCTGGCAAAATAAAAAGCATCTTTCAAGATTTTATATATTTATTATATTTTATCAGTCTTGTATTTGAAAAGTCTTATTTTAATTGGTATTTCCAGTTGGACGTATGTCTTTTATTATTTTTTAGGAACTCTTTTTATTGGAGATATTATTTGTTGGGTAGTATGTATGACCAATATTTTCTTTCTTTTTTTTTTTTCCACCAATTAAGCTGACTTACAAGGTAAATGTTTTAAATTTTTTATGTAGTTATATTTGTAGACTTTTTTTCTCTTGTATCATCTATGCTATTTAAAAATATTTAATTTTTACTTTTATTTCTTTAATCCATCTCATTTTTTCAGTATGCTGTGAGGTTGGAAATCTAACTTTAGTTTCTTGCAAATGGATAAGTTATTCTTCTTTTATTGAGTGATCCTTGCTTTTTTTTTTTTTTTTTTTTTTTCCTTTTTGGCTTTTTCTGTGTCCGGCAACGGATCGCAACCCTCAGTGTCGCCCCCGCACCGGACCGGGACCGGCAACGGGACCGCAACCCTCGGCGCTGCCCCCGCGCCTCGCTCAGCCAGTGAGCGGGAACCGGTCTGCATGTGGGATCGGAACCCTCGCCCGTTTCTCTCTTCCCTATTCTTGCTGTTTATTTATTATCTGTTCCTCTGCCAGTACTGTTTTATTAGTGTAGCATTTTGTTTTGTAAGTATATGTAATAAGGCATGTCCCTCTCCATCATTCTTCCTAGTTGTTTCAATTAAACATGTTATTGTATTTATTTTTATGGTGGTGCTAAATGTTGTCTGGAAGGTTATTGATAACCCTGCAGCATAGTAGTTAAAAACACTGCCTTTTGAGTTAGATGGAATTGAGTTTGAATCCTAATGCACGAATTGAGAGGTAAATTTCTTCACCTCTTTTAAGTTCCTTTTCTTACTGGGGATGATAATAGTATCTGCATGATAGTCTGAAGTTGACTTATTGAGATATTTTATAGGAATTCCTGGGTACTCATTACATTAAAAAAATATTTCCTAGCAAAATCATGAAAATAAGTGTTGTAAAAAATTCTTTTACTGCCTTGCAGCTTTAATAGAATCACAGGTTGGTTGGAAGGGACTTTTACTATATGAATCTATTCAGCAGCCCCAACCCAAGGTGGGTCTATTTTAAATCAGCAGATGGAAATATATACTGCTTTCAGAGATCTTCAGTGAAAGAATCCTCTAATGAGCAAGACAAAGGTTTTCCCTGAGCTTTTGAATAGTGGTAGGTTAATGGTTCTTTATCCTTGTGTTTATGGAGGAATGTTGTGACATGCTGTAAAATACCTAGTAAAGTATTATGAATTCTCAGTCACAGTTGATAATGTCATTCACAGCTTTTTCCACCATCATGGCATTTACTGCATCTCCACTTAGATATCCATTGGCTGGTGCTAGAAATTCTTCACTTGCTGGGTGAAAAATTGAGTAAGTTTGTGAATTTCTGATTTATGTCCTTTTTTTAATCTAAACTTTTACTGCTTTTTAAAATTTCACAAATAATAAGTACTTTCTGATATTTTGTAAAAAAATCAAATGGTAACCAAAGTAAAAAGTGAAAGCTTTTCTCCAGAGATAACTTATGGGAATAGCTTTGTCTTTTTATCTTTCCATACTTATTTTCTATCTGTTAGTATACATATATAGAAACTCATAGGTAGGATTTTGTTTTTGTTTCCAACCACAGATAGTATCATTATAATGTCCATTGTGGTCTTTCATTTAGCAGTTTTTTAGAGATCTGTTCATGTTAGTACATATAGTTCTATAATATTGAACTACATGTAGTTCAAATGATGTTGAATTTCTTTTTTATTTTGCAATTTCGTGGTTGTAAGTGAACTTGAACATTGTTACATAATTTTATTGTCTATTTGTATTTATTTTATTAATTACCTGTTCATTAACTTTTGCAAGTTTTCCTGTTTTTCTAGTGAAAGTTTTTTTTTTCCTTTTTGTCTTTTTTCGTGCCCGGCAACGGATCGCAACCCTCAGTGTCGCGCCCGTACCGGACTGGGACCGGCTACGGGATCGCAACCCTCGGTGTTGCTCCCACACCTCGCTCAGCCAGTGAGCGGCCGGTCTGTATGTGGGATCCGAACCCTCGGCGGGAGCGCCGCCGCACTTCCCAAGCGGCGCACTGTAGCAGTGCGCCACCGGGCCGGCCCCTCTAGTAAAAGTTTATATGTATTATGGATAATAATCTTTTATTTCATATGCTGCCTATTTATTTCTTGATATTGCTGTTTGTCAACCTTAGGTTTCATTGCCAACCTATTATTTAGTTTGTACACGTATAAGAAAGTTATCCTCAAAATTGTGTATGTTTCAGTTTTATTATGAGATAATTTAAAGGTATACAGTCAGTTTTTCCCTTCTGAATTAGTAATATCTACTGTAGTTTTAAGTAGAATTTATTTTATTACGTTTTTCAGAACAAGTTGTATATGGTCATCAGTTTATGAATTTGGCAGGTGACAATTTAACCAATGTCAGCCTATTTGAAGAGCACTGTGAAGGTCTGCTTCGTGATTTAATATGCTTATCACTCAACAGGTATGGCAAGGTAATGCTTTCACAGTTTGTGTTTTTGATACTTAATAGCAAGAGTCCTTAATGCATATGGTATAATCTATAAGAATTTAATCTAAAATGGTTTACTCGATAATTCCCCTAATTTTATATTTGTTAGTAGTATCTGGACATTGAAGGGGAAAATAATTTTGATTTAAACATTTAAAACTGGCTAAATTAGTATTTGGAGCTTTGTTTTTAGAAAAATAGCCTTTCCCATCTTGTCAAATATAAATAAAAACAAGATGTTTACAAAAATGACTGGAAGTTTAACTTCTATTCAAATAGGAGAGACAAGCCCTTTAATAATCTACTGTACTGCTGCTATTTAATAATAAAATAAATGAATACTTAACTAAAGTTACTTGACAAATTTAAAGAGAGGTTTTTGTTTGCTTCTTTTTATAAAAGGTTTAGAATCATGGATGAAATTATGTGTTTTTACTAAATTGCACTTACCATAGTGTTTAACTGAGATAGTGATTTAAAGGTGCTCCAGAACATGTTCATTTACAAGTACTGGAAATTTGTAGATTATTATCTCTTATTTAAGATTATAAACATAAACCCTACTTGTAGGAATTGAGATTTAGGGAAGTTGAGATTTGTAACTTTTAAAAATTTAGATTGTTTTATGCATTTATTATCAATATCTTTTAAATTTAGTCCATATGTTTATAATTAAAATAATTAGTAGGTTAACCAGATATGATATGATATCATTTTTAAAGTAATTAATTTTTTATAATTGATAAATTGTATATATTTATCATATATAACATATTTTTGAAAAATGTACACATTGTGGAATGGCTAAATCAAGTTAATTAACATGTATTACCTCACATATTTACCGTTTTTTGTGGTTAGAACAAGAATGCTTAAAATTTGCTCTCAGCAATTTTCAGGAATATAATAGAGTATTGTTAACTATATTCAAATGTTATATAATAGATCTCTTGAACTTATTCCTCTTTCCTAACTGATATTTTGTATCCTTTGACCAACATCCCCCACCCTTTGCTCTCCACACCCTCTGGTCAACACTATGCTACTCTCTGCTTCTATGAGTTCAATTTTCTTAGATTCCACATATAAGTAAGATCATGCAGTATTTGTTTTTCTGCACCTGGCTTATTTCACTTAACATAATGGCCTCTGGATTCTTCCATGTTGTTGCAAATGACAGGATTTCTTTCTTTTTAAGACTGAATAGTATTCCATTGTATATATCTACCATTTATCCATTGATGGACACTTAGGTTGATTCCATATCTTTGATGTTGTGAGTCATGCTGCAGTGAACATGGGCGTGCTGATATCCCTTTGACATACTGATTTTACTTCATGTGGATATATACCCACTAGTGAGATTGCAGGATCACATGTCAGTTCTATTTTTAATATTTTGAGGAACCTCCATACTGTTTACATACTGTTTTCATACTGTTTTCCATAGTGTCGGTACTTATTTATATTCCCACCAAGAGTGTGCAAGAGTTTCCTTTTCTCCACATCCTCACCAACACTTGTCTAGCCATTCTGACAGGTGTGGTGGTATCTGATTGTGGTTTTAATTTGTATTTCCCTTATGATTAGTGATGTTGAGCATTTTTTTCATATACCCGTTGGCCATTTGTATAAATTCTATTGAAAAATGTCGAATAAAGTCCTTTTCCCATTTTTTAATCTGGTTTTCTTGCTATGTAGTTCTTTAAGTTCCTTATATATTTTGGATATTAAGCCCTTATTGGATATATGGTTTGCAAATATTCTCTCCCATTTTGTAGGTTGTCTCTTCACTCTGTTGATTGTTTCTTGGCCATGTAGATTGTTTCCTTTTTAGTTTGGTGTAATACCATTTGTCTATTTTTGCTTTTGTTGCCGGTCCTTTTGAGCTTATATCCAGAAAATCATTGTTTTCCCCTATGTTTTCTTCTATTAGTTTTACAGTTTCAGATCTTATATTTAAGTCTTTAATCCATTTTAAGTTGGTTTTTGTATATGGTGTGAGATAAGGGTCTAAATTAATTCTTCTGCTTGTTGGTATCCAGTTGCCCCGTTGCCGTTCATTGAAGAGACTCACCATTGTTTGTTTTTGTTACTTTTGTCAAAAATTGTTGGCCATAAATGCGTGGATTTATTTCTGGGCTCTATCTTTTGTTCTATTGGTCTGTGTCTGTTTTTATACCAGTACCATGCTGTTTTGATTTCTAAACTGTAGTATATTTTGAAGTCAGTGTGATGCCTTTGGCTTTATAGTTTTTGCTAAAGATTTCTTTGGCTCTTCGGGGTCTTTCGTAGTTACATATGAATTTTAGGATTGTTTTTTCTATTTCTGTGAAGAATATCATTGAAATTTTGATAGGGATTACATTGAATCTGTAGATTACTTTGGGTAATTGGACATTTAAATAATATTAATTCTAATCTATGAACAAAGGGTATCATTTATGTCTTCAATTTCTTTAATGTTTTATAGTTTTCAGTGTACATGTCTTTTACTTCTTTGGTTAAATTTATTTCTAAGTATTTAATTTTTTTTGTAGCTATTGTGAATGGAATTGTTTTATTGATTTCTTTTTCAGATATAGTTCATTGTTAGTGTGTAGAAATGCTACTGATTTTTGTAGGTTGATTTTGTATCCTACAACTTCAGGATTTTTTAGTCTTTAGGGTTTTCAATATATATAAAATTATGTCATCTAGAAACAGGGAGAATTTAATCTCTTCCTTTTCAATTTGGATGTCTTTTATTTCCTTGTCTTGCCTAATTGTTCTGGCTAGGACATCCAATAATGTCTTACCAGTTATATTTTACTACTATATTAGGTAAGAAATGTGTATGTAACATATGTGAAATATTAAATAAATTATTAATTTCAGAAGTCTAGCTATATTTGCAAATATACTGTACATTCTCTGTATTATCTGCAGCTATTGAGGATATTTTGTTACAAAAATAGCAAATAATTTGGAAATTGCTTGATCTTTATAAATTCCTAATAATTAGATTTATTTCGTGTTATAAAAATTTTTACTCTGATTTACAGTGAATCAAAAATTTTTTTCTTATTCTTTTCCTTAGAAGTCTTTTTTTTTTTTTGCATTAGATGGATTAGATCAAGGTCAGCAAACCGTGGCCCTGAGGCCAAATCTAGCTCACCACCTGTTTTTGTATATAAAGTTTTACAGGAATATAGTAGCCCTGTGCATTTCTCTTAGTTGTTGTCTGTTGCTACTGTTGTACTACAGTAGAAGAGTTGAGTAGTTGAGACAGAGACAGTATTGCCAACAAAATTTAAAATTTTAACTGTCTATCCCTTTATGGAACAAGTTTGCTGACCATTGCATTAGATGATTAAAGCAGAGTTGTTGTTTTTTTATTTTTTAAGTTGAAAATTAATTCTCTACTTTTGGTTTTAGAATGGAAATTTATTTTAAAAATTAATGAAATGACATTTTTTTATAAATAATTTTATGTAGTTGAGAATAAATTTTAAGTTATCAAAATCGTTCTTTATAAATGATTAGGGGCATATGTAGTATGTAAGATTCTGCTGCTCTCTTATAAGTAACTTATTTTGGTTCTTTCTACAGGTTAGGCCTTCTGAAGCATTAATGAGTCAACATTGCCCATGTCCGTGCATTAAAGAATTATGGGTTCTACTCATTCATCTTCTAGACCACAGAAGTAAATGGTCTCTCTCAGAAGTAAGTTGGAAAATTGATGTTTAGTTATTTTACTAACTCTCATATTGAATTTATTCAGTCGTTTTGGCCCAGAAAAATCTTATTAAGTTTCTTCTTTATAATGAGGCAGTAACAAACACCAGAGCATTAACTGAGTACTGAATACCTACTTTGTTTTTAGCCCTAAACTAGTAATTTGAAAAATCTAGGAGAAGTACAAGATTTGACTCTTACTTTCTTAAGTTCTTTCATCTGTCAGGAATTTTTTAGTCTAAAATATTTAATACCTTCTAGTAATCCAGAAAACATTTTAGTTAGGAAATATGGCAGATGTAGAAGATTTGGGGAGAAATGAAACATAGGTTTTAATTACTTAATTTTATGGCATCTCATTTCAAAGCCCTAAGAGGAGAAGCACAAAGGGGGAGATGGGAAATTTTCTTTTACCCCATTTTGAGTCAAGTCTTCAGAATAGAACTTTATATTATTTTAAGTGCTGTAGATTGTTGAAAAAGAAAAATATCCATAGGCAGAAATACGTATGAACAATTCATTGTGAAATGACACTAAGAATGGTTTGTGGTATGTGAAAAAGTCCTTCTGACTTTTCATGGATTTTTGAATATCCCAGTATTCTACAGTTGGGGTTTGAGTGCTGCTAATTTTAATAATAGCCATTTTGCATGTTTACAAGTATTGTATTTAAGTTATTCTCGTAGCAAATAAGTGTAAATTTAATGTATTTTTGCTTATTATTGAGTATGTAGTATTTTTTTCTTCTGGTGTTTTGGTTCGTCAGAAGTATTTTGCCTTTCCACAATGAGATTTAAATGTTACAAAGTCTCAGCATTTTTCCCCTTTGATTATGTGTCAGGTTTTTTAATTTCATTGACATGGTAAGCATCAGTTTTTCCATTTGCTACAAACTCTGTCTTTATTACTTGATTATAACAATTTTGTATTTCTTTAGAATTGTTCTTGTTTTTAAGTTTCAGTCTTGAAGTGTAAACTACATATAGCTAATGTATGCATGTTCATCCTGTTGTCAGTAGCCTTTTTGTAGATTTCAAGCAGAAAAATAGGCACAAGTTAAAATATTAAATTATTAAATTTAAAATAAAAAAAATTTAAAATATTAAAATATTAACTTGTAGAAATTTACATAGTAACATGTATTTTTTTTAACCTAAATGCTGAATTGTGTAAATTTGAACTTTGGCTTTTATGCATCATAGAGGGTACAGGAATAGAAGACAAAGGTCAGAGTTGACCCAAGTTGGTAGCCTGCTAGTACATCAGCTACCCATAAAGCTAGGCACCCAGAAGATAAACTAGAAATTCAACTAAATTTAGAAGGAAAATTGTCTGTCTTTAGCCGTGGTGCTTTGCAGAAGTTTAAAATTGCTTTTGCATTCTTTATTATTGCGATCCAGTCCTCATGCATGTTTACAGCCTAAATTAATATTATTTAAATTTTATTAAAAATTTTAAACCATTTACTTCAAGTTAGCCAGCAATAATGGAAGGATGCCTAAATTCACATCTTCCCATGTAACCTCCCCATAAAATATAGAACAGCAAGAATAAATAAAACTACACAAAAAACATTCTGATAGCATGACTGCATGCTAGGCCTGCTCAAAGGTGTAATTATAAAAGTAAAAATCATCAAAGCTCATACCATAAGCCTTTCTAACAGGTAAGGGCAGTCTGAGAAAACAAAGGATAGAAGAAAGCTAGCAGTAGTCATAAAATTGGTCTGAAATCATTGACAGAATGAAAATACTGAAAAAGTTTTGCTGTAGATCAGAGAACTGACTACAGTAGAAGAACATAAAAATGTATACATGACATGAAGAGGCAGCTTTTGAAGTTAGAGTTTCTGGAGAATAAAAAGGTGAAAAGGGAATAGTAGTATCTTTTGGTTACTGGGTAGTAAAGGGGACAAGAAGCAAAAGCAGAAAATTTAGGGTCTTATTAAACAAAATACCACCACCAACCAAAAACAAAAATCAAAAGACTCATACCCACTCTTCTACCACCACCACCAAAAAAATGGAAATCTGGTAAAGAAATGGAACTATGGTACATTGTCAAAAGACGGTACCCCTGAACTAGGAAGCTTTTAAACTAGTCCAAATCTACAAAATTAAAAGAATGAAATGACATAAGTCTTTATAAAGTTACTGGAAAAAAACCAAAACCAGAATTATGATTTACTTCATTGATGATACTCTCTCCTACAGAAACAACTATAAAGCAGAAGAAAACTGTAAGACAACACAGCAGATTGAGTTAAATATACTCAGACTGCATCTGGGAGTATAAAAAACCACACTGAGGGCCGGCCCGGTGGCGCACTGCTACAGTGCGCCGCTTGGGAAGTGCAGCGGCGCTCCCGCCGAGGGTTCGGATCCCACATACAGACCGGCCGCTCACTGGCTGAGCGAGGTGCGGGGGCAACACCGAGGGTTGCGATCCTGTTGCCGGTCCCGGTCCGGTATGGGCGCGACACTGAGAGTTGCGATCCATTGCCGGTCACAAAAAAAAGAGACAAAAAGGGAAAAAAAAAAAAAACCACACTGAATAAGGTACTCATATGTTAAAAACAAATAAAAAAACGGGGATGGATGAAAAGAGTAAAGAATGCAGGAGAGAAATTGGAGAAAGAAAATCATACCAGAATTGATCAAATTGCCAAATGCCCAAGGGAGAATAGACTTAAATAAAATTCAGTAAGGGACATGGAAGAAAGCTGAAAAACAAGTAAGGAAATAAAAATGAGATAAGAAGTTTAAAGTAGAGTTAAGTGAGAATATGGTTGAAATGGAACATAAGCAAAGATGAAATAACCATACACATAAATAGAATCCCTAAAGAAGAAAACAAAGCAATGGATGTGTCTGATATTCAAAACTGTAATCCAACAAAACTTCCCAAAAATAAAAAAAGACATAAATCTACATACTGAAAGGGCCCCTACTGGATAACTTCAAAGATTAACCCCAAACAATCCATCTCTAGATATTTCATACTGAAACTGTTTGACTTTAGACACAAAACAATCTTCAAGTACTTTAGGCATAATGAATAATATTATTTATATTAAATAAATAAATAATTTACAAGAGCTAAATAACTTTACTGGCAGTAGACTTCTCAAAAACAGCATAGAAGCAAGGCAGCAATGGAACATTTAAAAAGACTCAATGAAAAAATGTGAGCCAAGGATTTTATAACTTTAACTCTAGCAATCCCACTTGTAGGTGTTTACCCTAAATGTATACTCCGCTCAAATTAAAAAATGCATATGCATCAGTTTATTTATTGCAGCATTGTTTGTAATAGCATAATAGTAGAAATCAGCTAGATTCCCACACATAGGAGAGCAGTTGAACAATCAATGTTATATCTGCACATTGGAGTATTATCCTGTATTGGTCTGTGTTCTCCAGAGAAGTGGAACCAATAGGATAGATAGATAGTGTATAAAGAGATTTATTATAAGAAATTGGTTCACTCAGCCCCAGAGCAGGGGGCTGAGAATTCCTAGGATCTGCAGTTGGCTAACTGGAGACACAGGAGAGCTGATGGTATAATTCCAGTGTGAGTCCAAAGGCGAGAGAAGCAGCAAAGCTGATGGTGTAAGTTTCAGTGGGAGTCCAAGTCTGAAGGCATGAATAGACCAACGTCCCAGCTTGAAAACAGTCAAACAGAGAGAGTCTTCCTCTACCTTCAGAAGGTCCTTTTTGTTCTATTTAGACCTCTAGTTGATTGCTTGGCATGTACTTACACTAAGGAGGACAATCTACTTTTCTCAGTCTACCAATTCAAATGTTAATTTCATCCAGAAACACCTGCTTAGACACACCCCAAGTATTATTTAACCAAATATCTGGGTACCCTGTGGTCCAGTCAAGTTGACACCTAAGATTAACTAATACATATGCAGTTGTACAATAGAATGAGGAAGGTAACTGATATGATTTTCAGGAATGTAATATTAAACAAATAAGTAAAATGCAAAAGGATATTTATGGGATGTTACCTTTTGTGTAAGAAAGTAAAGAAAATAGGAAATATACATATATATATATGTTCAGTTATGCACAAATATTGGAAAAACAAAAAAACATTGAGATTGGTGAGTAGAAATGGAGAGTGATGGGTGAAAATCGAGTGGAAGGATTTAAATGTAGCTTTTCGTGTAGTTCTGACTTGTAGAATCATGTTTATGTTTCACATGCTCCAAAAATGAATCAACACTAATGCGGGGTGCACTCAGTGGAATGTAAAGATAAACAATTGAACCTAACTGTATTTCAAGTGAATAACACTCTTTAAGGGGCTTGGGAGTACTAATCTAGGTAACTTTGGAATGTACTATTTAGGTTATGTATTCCAAGGCTAAAAACAAAAGAATTGTAAAAAAAAAAAAACATAAATATTAGGCTCTTTTTAGCAGGTTTGTTCCCTGTAGTGTTATGTGCACATTTGCAATTTTAAATGTACTTTATTTGTCTTCTAGGACTGAGCGAATTAATAAGTATATTGTTGGTAATCAGAGCCAGGTTTGTCACTGTTGGAAAGTTGAATTACAAATATGGGAAAAAGGGAAACTAGCATGAATCATAATGTGTTGGATTAGAATGTGAGCTATCAGGGTGAAATATATATATATTTTAATACATAGAGCGAGGTATAGATGTAGGTGTGTGTGTGTGCATTCATACATTTCCTCCCTTTCTTATTGGGTGGGCCTAGAAGCAATGATATCTGTGTAAGAATGGGCAAATTGCAGCTGTATTTTTGTTTCAAAATAACCATTCTCCAGTGAAAGAAAACGAGGCTCCTTGGATGAATGATTGATTCCAGGCTTGGGAATGGAAAGTAAATATGAGCTTGGAATATCTTGTACCAGAAACTAAAGAAGTGCTAAAAAAAAAATGGTGAGGGCTTGTTAAAAGGACACAAGAGCCAGTCTGAAGGTCTTCCATAGGCTACACTTGGGAGATTTGAGCTACAAAATAAATGATAGAAAAGGATCGTAAGCTATAAAATAAGAATCATGAATCTATAGTGATATAAATAAATGGATAAATGGGGAGAAGGGAAGCTTTTCCTAATAAGTGTAGAAATCATGGTGGAATTACAAAATCACTATTTGACAACTCCCATAGTAATTGTTTCAGGCAAGAATCATCAGTGGATGTTACCAACAATAACAACAAAAAAAAGTGGTGGATAAAAATATGATGAAAAAGAGGTTATTTACATAGTTTGATAACTATCTCCACACAATATTTACCAGTTACAAAGAGGAAAATAGTAACTTTATAGTGCAGAAAACCTGGCAGATATCACCTTAACCAAGTACTCAAAGTTAACCAGTCAAAGGACAAATTGAGATCGTTTAACCCCAATATGGTGCACTGAAAGAAAAAAAAATGCTTCTGTGGTTTTTCCTGCCAAAAGTCCATAGGGTCAGACTAATGTTGAAGAAATATCAGTCAAATCAATAACTGGCCTATTCTTTTCAAAATATCAAGGTTGTGAGTTGTAAAAATTTGAGGAAGTGTTATATAATAAAGGAAGCTGAAGGGACATGGTAGCTAAATGCAGTTTATGATTGCCGTGTAATGGAATTTTCAGTAAAGTCTGTTATGTACAGTATAGCACAGAGAGACACAGATAGAAAATATGAAAGAGTCATTAAGAGACATGGAGAATAGGGAGGATGTCTGATATTCTTCTAATTGTAGTTCCAAAGGAGAGTAAGTAGAACAGAGAAAATATTTCAGGAAAAATGAAAGTTTTCCAATGTTAATGAAAGCTAATCCCTTCGTAGTAAATCCCAAAAAAGTAAAAGGAAGGAAATAAAAATAACAAAAATTTATGAAAGTGAAAACAAAGAGGTTTAAAATGGACAAAAGTTGGGTCTTCTAAGTGATAACTAAAATAGGCCGATCTTTCTTGGGATAATTACAAAAACAGTCAATACTAGAAATAAAAAAGGAACATGACTTTAGATTCTGCATGCATTAGGAAGGTAAGTGATGTTGCCAACAATTTTACACCTAATAACTTGAACATTTACACGAAACACCTAGAAAAAAATACCTAGAAAAAAAAACTTACTAAAACTAACTACAACAGTAGACTAGATAAATGATTTATTGTATAGTCACATATTGGAATACAGTTATTTGTCACATAGTGATGTTTCAGTCAAAGACAGACGACATATAAGACAGTGGTCCCATAAGATTATAATGGCTCTACGGGTGTGTAGTAGGCTATACTATCTAGGTTTCTGTACGTACACTCTATGATGTTTGCATAACAACAGAAATCACTTAATGATGTATTTCTCAGAAATTATTCCCATCGTGGGCTGGCCCGGTGGCGCACTGGAGAGTGCGCCGCTTGGGAGTGCAGCGGCGCTCCCGCCGAGGGTTCGGATCCCATGTGGAGACCAGTTCCTGCTCACTGGCTGAGCGCAGTGCGGGCGCAACACCGAGGGTTGCGATCCCGTTACTGGTCAGTAAAAAAGACAAAAAGAAAAAAAAAAAAAGAAATTATTCCCATCGTTAAGTATTGCATGACTGTATTCCAGTGAACTATGGCTATACCCATTAATATGGATGAACTCAGAAACGTAATGTTGAACAGAAGAAGCAAGTTACTAAGAATGGAAAACAAGCCATATAAGAATGCAAACATGCATTTAAAAAAGTAAACAGGTGAAGCTAGTTTGTGATATAGACTTAGAAACCTGTGTGGCAAAACTTACAAAAGCAAAGGAATGATTTATCATGAATGTCAGCATAATTGTTACCCCTGAATGGAAGAAGAAGTGATTGTGGGGACATGTAACTTTTTTCTAAAGTACTAGTCATGTTCTAATTCTTAGCCTGAGTATTTTTATTATTCTTTAAGTTTTGTATATGTGTTTTACGTTATCTTTTGTATGTGTATTTAATTATAAAAATAGAGAAAACCCCCCAAATCAAAGGTTATTAGAACAGTTTGACTGAATCATATTGCCTCTGTTTCTATAGTCATTTTGGAACTGGTTAAATAAACTACTTAAAATACTCTTTGAAAAATCAAGTGACGGAAGAAGACCTTCTGTGCCTGTAATACAGTCCAGGGATCCATTAGGTTTTAGTTGGTGGATTATTACTCATGTAGCATCATTTTACCAGTTTGATCGCCATGGAGTACCAGATGAAAAGGTAAGATCTTATTTTTTAAACTTTCAATACATTTTTTTAGGCAAATTAGAACAAGAAAAAGTCAGATCATAATCCCACAAATTCTTTTTATCTATGTATGGTGTTTCTTTAAACCTCTGTATACCTTTCTATAAACCTGCAAAATTATAAAGTTTATGTTTTTATTGTTCAATTAAAGAAAAGTGACTTGTAGAAGACTTAGAATCTAGTCCTAGCTCTAAATAATTGTGTGACCTTGAATAAATTACTTAAATCTTTCTGGTCCTCTCTTTCCTCATCCAAAAATCATGGGATTGGATTGTTCCAAAGGTTTCTTCTAGTTCTAAAATCTGTAAGATTGGCAAAGAGAAAGAATATGCCTCCAGAAATAAATTACTTGGTTTTGTGAATAATTTAATTAAAGTATTTCTTCAGAATAACCCTTCTTTAGAGAAGCTTTTCACAAAGATAATTTAATCTATTAAACAACCATGAAGTTTGCTTCAAATAGGAAGACAGATTTTTAACTAGTATGTTAATTTCTAGTTAGAAACATTTTTTTACAGTGTCACTTACAAAAACCTTATGAATAAAACCAGCTGGTAGATGTATTTATTTGAAGCCCTATTTGTATATAATTTCTTCCACATTCAGAAGTGAATAGTATTATCAGATTATATTAGTTCATCAGTTCCATAAAATAAACATCTGGAATCTTGAAGCCAATGTGTCTTTATTTTCAAAGTTGATCTTTTTTATGGGAGTGGTTCCTAAACCTGGCTGATCATCAGAACTACCTGTGGGTTTTTAGAAACTCAGATTTCTAGGTCTCAACTCTGAAGATCCTGATTTGGAGTTTGGGAATCTTTCATTTTAAAAAATTCATTGGTTCTCATCCTCCACAAGGTAGGGGAACCATTGCTTTATGAAACTTGTTCTTTGATGGGCTTAACAGATTTTCCTCTTTAGAGTATTGGACAGACTGAGAAATCATACATGGAATCTGAGGATTGTTAGAATTGACATAATATCATTGAGATGGAAAGGGCCTCAAGAAGTCCTCTAAATGATCCCCCTAATAACAAAAGGCCCTTTAGGAAATACCAAGATAAATTAAAATAATAAGTGAGAAAATACTCTGAGAAATTCACACATAGCTAACTCAGTATCCGTGTATTTAAGTACTCTGCTAATTTATTGATAGACATCAACAGAATGAACTTCTCACAGAGAAAAAATGTGTCCTTTGTTTCTACCCATGAGTGTTTACTGTGCTAATGCAGTGTAAATACTCAATAAGTTTTAGCAATTGCTATTATTACTATAAAAGCCTTTTATTAAATATTTTTGTGAAGTTTATATGGTAATGTTTCACATTTTTTAATTATTAGAATATTAGGAACACTAAAAATTTACCTTTAATTTTAAGGTCTTAACATAACATTATTTATATCTCTTCCCTTTTAACCTTAATTCCTCCAAGTATGTATTTTTCATTTTAATCCATGTTTATAAATATGATAATTAGTTAAGCACTTTTGAGTCCCTATTGTATGTTATCATAATAATAGGTGCTAATGAGAGGATACAAGGAAACAGATTATACTGCTCCTTACTTCAAGGAGTGTGCTTTTAGGTTATTAATGCTTGTTGGAACTGCATTAACACTTATTTGACTGAGTGGTATATTTCAATAGAGGGTGATAATGACACCCAGATATTCCTAGTGTGGTAGGTAATCTACCCACATTAATATATATAATTACTATTACTATTGTAATGTTGAATTGTACTGGTATAACCACCCATGGTTGCATTGCTGAAATCACTCCTCGGTGTCATACAGAGAACTCCAGAGGAAATTATTGCTTTAATTTAGCACTGAATGAAAATAATAAATGAATCTTTTAGTATTTGCCAGCAGTTCCTATGTGATTTGCTTTTGCTAAGATACTTTTATTTTTAAAAATTTTAATTTTTTAGGTTATGTAGAAGGTTTTAAAAGGAAAGAGCCATGATATTTGAAAAAGAACCTTTCATATGATAAAAATAATATGGATGTATACTATATATGTGTATATGTACATGTAAAATAAACCTTACCTTTATATATGAATCCTCAAAGAGTTTCAGGTATTTCTGGATTTCTTAAAGACTCAAAGAAAAACTCAAGCTCTCCAGTTAATTGTTCTCATTAGGGGTTAAATGCATATTGCATTTGCAACATATTTAATATTTCATAGTGACTTTCATTTTTAATCTCAGTGAAGTGTAATAATGTAGGTGAGAGAGTAATATTAATCCATTTTATAGGTGAAGAAATTGTGGAAGTACACAATGGTTAAAGGTAACCCTATTTTATCACTTAAGTAAAGTTGATATTAAAGTTCTTCTAAGGATTGCCTCTTATGAATAGGTCTTTGTTAGGGTAACTATGTATTCCAGTTTGCCAGGGACAGTGCCAGTTTATAGCATATTATCCACTCACTCCATCTGGTTAATTTTCCCTTTTGCTCTCAAATGTGTCTCTCTCAGTTTGGTTGACAAATCAGATAGTCATTCTAACCTGTGAACTTAAAGGTATATAGGCTCATTCTTTCAGATAGATTACATAGGATGTTAATTTGGGTCTGAGATATATTTAGATCCGAATTCTGAAAATTGTCTAAATTCTTTTTTCTCTCCTTAAGATATATTAGTATAACCAACTACAATAGAGAAAGTGGTTGTCCAGTAAGCATGCTGTATTCTACTAAAGAGTAATCATGAGAGATGATATCAAGTAATAGTGGTTAGTTGTATGTTCTTCACCAGAGAAATATCTCTAGTCTTGTGACAATATGGAGATGTTTCAGTTTTTAAATGTCAGCTGCTTTGCCTGAGGGTTAATGTGAAATCTTTGCATTTTTAAACAGGATTCAGATATGGTTAATTATTTTTTATTTTAGAAGTTTCTTTAACTTGGAATATTGCTAATATGGATTTAAATCACAGAAGTAGACAATTTCTTAGTGTGGGACTATAAGAAAAATTTGTTATCTGAGTTCTCATATTAGAAGCTTTAGATTTTCATACATTTCTGTTTAATCCTTTTCTCTTAACCTAGATGAGAGTGTATTATCCTCTCACAATCTCAGTCATCTATTTTATTTATTTTATTGTATTTTATTTATTTATTTTTTCTTTTTGGCTGCTAGCCAGGACAGGGATCCGAAACCTTGACCTTGGTGTTATAACACTGCCTGTACTCTAACCAACTGAGCTGAACAGCCAGCCCCCCATTCATCTGTTTTAAAACCATGTACAGATTAAAGATAAAAATCATTTTGGGGCATTGCAGGGGTCTGTTTTAACAGTGCTTTCCCTGCCCAGAACATAGTGCAATCATTCAAGATAGCTGATGCTTGTCTTTGAAACATCTGAAATGGCAACCATTTAAAAGGTGTAAAATGTAGCCTTAAAATGAGATGCTCCAGGCTATGTAGTCTGCTGGAAGTGGAAGGTGGGGGATCTATTTTGTATGTTTCATGGACATACCACCTATACTAAAGCTTAAATGGGTGTCATAGTTTTAATGGTTGGATAAGAAATATAAAGCATAACCCCAAATTGATGATGACCTTCCTCCTTTCTATCAGTGGAATTAACTTGGTGTGTAGCAAAGAGGTTACAATGGTGTAACTTGGTATGTAGAAAAAAATGCTGTAGCAGCCCAAAGTTGAATTTTCTCGTGGAAGAAAAATCTGTCTCTGATGTATATTCTCTTACTCACGTTTAATTTGGGTGTGGTAGAATTGCTGTTCTTTCCTTTGAATTATAATTTATTTATGTTTTAGATTATAACCACAATACTGATCTATATAGTTGAAATTCTTTGGGTAAGAATTACACTACTTCTCTATAATTCTTGTGAACTCAAATACTTTGATAGAATAGAACAATTGAAATATACTTACTGACCAGTTGTAAAGCTAAAACTTAAATTATATCAACCTGTCATGTTCCTGCTTACTTGGCACTCACTAGTGGTGATACTTCCTTAATGAAGAATGATATAAAAATGATTTGCTGAAATTTGAGGAAGGCTTGCTAGGGGAAAAAAAAAATGGTATAGAAGGAACACTGGCTTTGGAGCCAGACCAACTTGGATTTGAATCCATTCTCTGACTTGTACATATATGAGCTTTCTGAGACTTAATTGTGTTTTCTGTGAAATGGGAAGAGTTTTTTTTGAGGAAGTAACACGTAAAGAGCCTAACACATATAATATTGGTAAAATAAAATGGTCTTTTTAAGGGAGTTTTAGGGCCGACTACCAATTTTCAGGGCACAGTCCTTTAAACTACCCTCACTTCTGACACCAGTTCAGCTCAGGGTGGGGGGTCCCAACAGTCCCCTCAGTTTTGATAGTTTGCTAAGACTCACAGAACTCACTGAAAGCTATTATCCTCATGGTTATGGTTTATCACAGGGAAAGGTATAGATTAAAATTAGCCAAGGGAAGAAGTACATAGGGCAGAGTTCAGGAGAAGGACCAAATGTGGAGCTTCTGTTTGTCCTCTACCCACGGAGTCAGGACACATTAGTCTCTGACATCAATGTGTGACAGCATGCAGGAAATATTGCTAATCAGTGATGTTTAGACCTAAGCCTCGGTCTGATCTGTTGATTGTCCATGTGGTTGATCTCAGTCTCCATGTCAACTGATCCAAATTCCCCAGTGTAAGTCACATTGTTGGTCTTTTAGGCATAACCAGGCCCTACCCTAAGACTCAATCACATTGTTAAGCTGCCGGTATGAACATAGCCCACCAAGCAAAGATGCTCTTATCAGGCAAAACATTCCAAAGGCCCAGAGATTATCTTTCAGAAGCTGAGGGCACAGCCTAGACCTTCTCTTTTGGCAGGGCCAAATTCTTTAGTGCACATCTCTTGATAAATGTTTTTTGCATTTATTTCATTTATATAAATATTTCAAAAAGTCAGTAGATTTTTTGCTAAAAATAACCAAACCATTGTATTAGTAGCTTATTACTGTGTAACAAAAATTCAGCAGCTTAAAACAACAAACATTTACTATCTCACATTCTCTGTTTCTGAGAGTGAGGCATTCAGGAGCAATTTAGCTGGGTATCTCTGGCTCAGGGTTTCTCAAGAGGTTTGTAGTCAAGCTGTCAGCCAGAGCTTCAGTCTCTGAAGACTTAACTGGGACTGGAGGATTCACTTCCAATCTTACTTATGTGGGCAGAACACTTCATTTACTCATCATATGGGCCTCTTCAGGGCTGTTCACATTATGGCTTTTCCTAAACCAAGTCAACAAGAGAATGTCATCAAGATGGGAGGTTCAGTGTCTTTTAACCTGTCTTGGAACATGCTATCACTCGTGTTGGTACTGGTAGTCTATTGGTGACAGACCAATCCTAGCACAGTGTGGGAGGGGATTACATAAAGCAGGGAGAGCAGGAGGCAGGGGTCATTGGGGGCTACCATAGAGGCTAGCTACCATAGTCACTAAGCATGTTTATTTAGTAAATATATAGTTATTTAGTGATTTAGTGTAGTTAACATTTTACATGTACATTGTCTAGCCATTTAAGATCACAAATAGTGAACATACCTTAAATATTGGTAATTTGGGTTCATCCTTATGAACAGAACATCATATTTATTATAATAGGGATGGTAGAGTAAGATGAGGGGTTTTGCCTTTATTCTTTAAAGCCTCTTGCATTGCTTTTTGAGGTTTTAAGATTACTTTTCACACATTTTTAAGCCCTGATTAGAAACTAGTCATTACTTCCTCTTGGAAATGCTTTCGTTGCCTCTGGTTTTGACCAGTATCCATATATCCAAACTTTTACAAACTGGGTATCCTGTGAGAACATCCTCCAAGCTTTCCTGTTGAAAAAGTGGAATTGTTTTCAGTACCTAGACTTTTTGAAAGTCTTTTTTAGCTTTATTCCTTATCATGGAGAATATTCCAGATAGTTGAGGTTGCCCGATAGGTGACCATGGGCTAAATGAGGTAGCAGTGTGAAGTTTTTATTTATTTTCTGTGTAACATTTTTAGTTACTCTGTTTACTACCGTAGACTGTCTCAGGGCTATTATGCATAAAATGGGAAAAAAAAAAAAAAAAAAGTAGTGAATAGGGGGGTTAACTAGGAAAGAATATTCAGCATTAAAAAACTCCAAAAAAATCCATATAGATATATAAAGTGTTTTTTTCTGTTAGATTATATCTGACAGCTGAAATTAAATATTTGTTAAAATATTTATAATCTTATAGAAGCATCACTGTTTATAAAACAACCCCTGATAGAGTTTATAATGGATTGGAATAGTTGTAAATTTTTTTCTACCAAGTCTGTCAACTAACTCTTTGCCAAAGTAATATTAGAAATCCCAAAACTTGCAGTGATGTGTGATAGAAAAAGTGTACTTCAGACTAATTTGCTGTATCGTAATTTTAAGTATATATATAACCAATGACAATAATTTTTATGTAACAATATTTTCTCACTTTTCAGAAACAAATGGTATCAAATTGGAACTTTGTAGAAGAACTGCTGAAAAAGTCTGTCAGTGTTCAGGTATGCACTTGAGATAATTTGTGAATTTTGCTAAATTTTTATGTTGTGAATTTTGTTTATAAAAACCAATCAGACTGTTAAAGTGATTTAAATAACAAATGATTTACTTATTAAAAACCTGAGATGGAATCATTCCTTGAAGAGTCAACTCACAGTAGTTCCTATTTGTCACTGACTATCCTTAAAAGATTTTTAACACTGAGTTGTCAGTTAAAGGACAAAGATAATTATCTAGCTGGTGACTTTGACAAAATGTATTCAAAATAAGTGGTAGATGCTTCAGAGCTATAAGCCATTTCTTGACTGTATGATACCAAACTAGGAGACACAATGAGGGAGATAGTCAGTGGCATTGGAAATTCAGCTGTATCTTCATCACAGCAGGAAGGTGACTTGCCTTGCTGAGCAATTTGTCTTACAGGCTTGAGTCACATTCTAACTGATAAGGTCCTAGTTTCTGAGCACTCATTTCATACCTTATCATTTTTCTTTCTGCAGAGCTGTTGATGTAGTGCTTCATGGCCCAGAGGTCAGACTTGACCTCCTTTTAAAATAGTTTTAAATATGCTGTTCATCACATCTTTAAACATGTTGTATTGTAGCTCTGTAAAGTTTTGTAAATATGTTTATGTAATAGTTTATGGAAAATTATACTAAAGAATATTTTTTAATTTAAGAAGTAAATTACTTTTCTGTTAAGAAATGTAGATTGTTGAAAACTTGAAGTGGAATAGTTAAGTGCTTTAAAAACAGTTTTTTAGAAGTAATCCTATTTAATATTTGTGAATGCTAATTGTAAATATTTGTTCTGTCTTTAGAACAGGATTATTATTTTTATATGAAAAGGGAGGTTTTTAATTTTATGCTACCTACTTTTTAAAAGCCCCATTACTTTCTGAGATCGCAGAAATAATTTTATAGTTTTATAAAGGACATGGAAGGGCATTAAAAAAAAGCCTACTTTCAAAAAAAAATTTTATTTTGATTTGTCAATACACTTTAATTTGGAGAGTCCAAAGATAGAAACAACTTAGAATGTGATTAGATCTGAATAATGTGGAACAATAATCTTCTAATTATTATTAAAAATTATAGTGTTACTTGAGCAGAAGGATCTTGACTGGAATATTGAAGTCCAACTCTATCCAATCATAAAAATAAATTCAATCAGGTGAATTTTACTAACCGATTTTTAGCTTGCAAATAAATATTATTCTTCTAATGGTTTCTGATAGGTTAGTTATACATAAAGAAATGAACCAGATGTTAAATTATATATATAATAACCAGTTATTAATTGCCATTTGTGTGTAATAACTAAGCTAAAAGAGTATTTTCATTATTAGTTTAATAAAAGAGTTAACTTATGGAATATGCCCAAATTTAATATGCCTAAATTTGCTTTTTCAAAATAAAGATACAAAGACATTTTTTAGAAAAATGACTAAAGCACAGATCAGGAGCAGGCATATTCATTAAGTGGAATTTAATGGAATATTCATTACATAACATATTCTCACATGCACACACACACACGCAACCTAAGATGAGACACCCGAAGAGTCCATAAGGACTTCTGTAAAATGCAGGAGTTGAGTAGCACAGCCTCTGGGATTGAGCTAAGCAGTTTTGAGCCTGTATGGGAAAGAGGCCCATAGGCCTTCTGGCTTATTAAAAAATCTTTAGTCAGAGGGCGTGCATTTGTTTTATTTTTGTCCTTTTTTAAGACCGGCTGCACCGCGCTCAGCCAGTGAGTGCTGTGAGCGCATCGGTCATCCCTATATAGGATCCGAACCCGCGGCGGGAGCGCTACTGCGCTCCGGCTCGGCCCAGAGGGCGTGCATTTGGATGTCTTTAATTAAACATCTGTGTTTAGGGAGGATTTGAGCTTAAAACATTTCAATTTTTTGGCTGGTTAAGAAACAATTCTATGAACCTCTTGCATTCATTATTTGATCATCAAAGGGGTTAGCATTTGCCCTAAAAAAGTACATCTCTCCTGCAGATAACAAAAGGATAGCTATCTGTGCAAGCACTGTACTTCACACTTAATGTACAGTTTTTCACTTAATGCTTATGACAGTCTTGTGTAGTGATAATATTGTTGTTTCCATTTTATGCCTTAAGAGACTGAGGCCCAGAAGGGTTGAAGAACTTGTCCAGGTTCACATAGCCAGCTAGGAAATGGCCGAGCTGGGATTTGAATCTTCATATATGTTTGACTCCACTATGTGATACCCCAAAGCATTTAACTTTGTAGGATTCTTAATAAAACTATTTTTCTTTATTATTTCTATTTCTAACACTTCTTTGCTATTATGTGTTTCACTAGTCATGCATTTTGGTTTCTAGATCTGTTTTGGTCACACTTGGGGAAAGCATCTCCATTTTCTGTAGTGTTTTTGTTTTTATTTTTCCCCTCTCCAATAAGTGTGCAATGGGAAAATATAAAATAAGAAAAAATTAGTATACTGAAGTATTCTTAGATATTCCTCCCAACCTTATTTCAGCTCTGTTTTTTATAATGAATTTCAGCTAAGATGTCTGCTGCCTCCCTACTCCTGATTATTGTGTATTCTCACTTTAGCTATCTGTATTTGAAGATGGACAAGTTCTTTCTGTCCTTAATTCAACTGATGCACAAACACACTTTTTAAAGGGAATTTTTAAGAAAAAAAATGAAGGGAAAATTGTTCAAAGCAAAGCAATAGTTGAATATACAAAGTATGAAAATGTGAAATATATAACAAATGCTATCTGTAATTGACTATAGGCTAAAAAGACATGTATTTTCTAAGTCAGGCTCAGCTGACTGATTATCTGTCCTGGAGGAAGTATGGAGAATCATATTTTCTAAGCCATTTCTTTTCATTTTAATTTGCACCCACTACGAGGAAAGTGAGGGGAAATTTATTTCCTTTCCTTAAAAAAAACCAAAAAACTCCCAGGATACTATATTTCATTTCTTTTTGATTGGCTATAGTGCAAAGAGCATGGGCTCTGGACTCACAAAGATTTTGATTTTTAATTCAAATTTTGGTCTGGTCACGAAGAGTAGTCTTGATCAAATTAGTGTCCACTACATGTTCATTTCTTTTCTCCCCTATTTTTGGAAGGTGGCATAGAATAGGGAATCAAGTTTTTAGAAGGATGTCAACTTAAACTTTCTAGTTCTGAAGATGAGAATGGGTATGATTTGGTGATACATATTCATGCTCTTTTTAACCACAGATTATTTAGTGTAATATTAATTGATAATATTCGTGTTGCCAGAGCTCATTTACTCCCTCATAACTTCAGTTTATTTTTTAGGATGGTATACTGGAAGAACAGTTACGAATGTATCTTCATTGTTGCTTAACACTTTGTGATTTCTGGGAGCCAAATATTACAATTGTCACCATTCTATGGGAATATTACAGTAAGAACCTGGTGAGTAAGTAGAATATAGATTTGCTTCAAGAATTTAAGAATTTGTACATTATTTGAGAAATGTTTTTATGATTTAATTGTGAATAGCTACAGATATTTTTTAAAAGTTGATTTTTGTTCATAGTACATTGGAGTGGCTCAAGAATAGTTTTATCTTTAACAAACATTGTTTGTAGTGCTTTGGCATAAGAGAGCCAGTATTTGGTGTCCCTTTTCTCTTGAGGGTGAGTGTAAACAAAGTAGCCAAAAGATCTTTTAACAGAAAGATATTTTTTAAAAGTCTCATTTATAAATGTTTTCTAATAATTATTAATTGCTTGTGACATATTGACTATGTACAGCTTTTCTGATTATTCAGTCTTGGCACTTGAGTAGCTTATAGGCTAGTGAACAGGTACATATATATTGTGGTGGGAAAAGTTACAATACTGTGGAATGCCAGAGGAGGGAATATCTAACCCAGTGTACGAATTTGTGGAAGACTTTATGAAGTCATAATTTTTTAACTTGGCCTTGGGATTGAGTAGAAGTTTCCAAGTACAGAAGAAAAAGAACATCCAGGCAGAAGAAACAGTATGGACAAGTGCAGGAGATCTGAAAAAGCACTGTCTATTTCTTCTGTGTTAATACTTCCGACTGACAGGCCTGGGATGACTGTGGAGACAGAAAGGAGATAAGGAGAAGAGAAAGTAGTCTGGGGCTAGACTGTGAAGGACTGAGAATAATTTGCTGTTGAGTTCTGGTTTATTCAGGAGAGATTAGACAGCAAGGATGTGACTTAGGTATGTGTTTGAGAAAGTTTTTTTCTGAAAGTATGTAAATTAATTGGAGACAGATGAGTTAATTGCCCATTGTAGTTGTATGAGCAGATAATACTGTTGCTGAGAACTAAAACAGGAGCAGTGGATCTAGAAAGGAAAGGATGAATTTGGAGGAAAAAAATTTTAAAGGTAGATTTAAAAGATTTAGTTACTTGTGTGTGGAAAGAAGAGGAGGTTTGGGATGTTTGAGTTTTGGGGTAAACAGTAAACCCCTCAAATGATATAAAATGGTAATGGAAGATTTATAAATAAATAAGTTTGGATTTGAGTATAATGGAGCTTACTGAAAATGAGAAAAATACCTTTCTTTGAAACATAATGTTAGGTTGGAGAAACGACCAATTCTAGTCCTCAGGCAGAATGTGTACAAGATGGGTCTCTGGAGTATCTTGGCATTCTGGAAAGCAGGGAAGTATTCAAGTAAGCTAGAATCATGTCAAAAGGACACAGAAGCCAACTTGAAGGAATTCCTGTTGCCCAAAGAATGGGAAAATTTGAGCATAAGAAAAAATAAATTTAAACATAGCAAATATGTTTAATTTCCTTAGTTTATAATACTTTTTAAAAAGTTTTCTGAAAAAAAAAGCCTCATTATTCTGAAAACTGTAAGTAAAGGAAAATACGAACTATATTTTAGAGTAATCAAATTTCTGATAACCCAACTGAGAAGAAATGATAGAATTAGAAAGTCACCACTTCGTACATCTAATGAAATAGAACTTCTGGGCTGTGATCATCAATGGCTGCTAAAACCTCTAACAAAAAGGCTGGTGGGGATCACTGAAATGGATGGATCAGGCTGACAACGTGACCAATCTTAACATCACAAAAAGTCATAACTTATATACCTCTTTACTAAATGCAATGGGAAGTAGTACTGCCAATGAAAGAATCTTGCCCCAAAACTCAACGTGAATCTGATCAAGGCTCTAAATACAGCCACCAATATACAGAAAAGATAGGGGATAAAAAAAAATATGTTAAGTGACACTAGGGAATGCAACCAGCTAAATCCAGAACTTAGGAAATTCTACACAACAAATGACCTGATATAAAAAATAAATGGTATTACAAAAACATTGGGAAACCTGTAAGAGCTTTAAGGGACATATCAACCAAAGGCAATCTGTGTGCCTTGTTTGCATCCTAATTTGGGCAAACCAACTGTTAAAAACATATTTTGAGGACAATCCAAAATTTGAACACCACTTGATGTTCTGTGCTTTTATGGAATTGTTGTTTTGGTAGACATGATAATGGTTATGTAATTTTTGTGAGTAAAACTAATCAAATTTATAATGTACTAATAGGAATGTGCAGCTTTCTATTTTATTTACTAAGAGATTTCTATTTTATTTACAATACTTGTTTTCTGTTTTTTCTTTTTCTTTTTCTTTTTTTTTTTTTGCCTTTAGAATAGTTCCTTCAGTATTTCTTGGCTTCCTTTGAAAGGCCTTGTTAATATCATTAAGTCACCCTTGTCTATGATTGAAATGGTGAAGACATGCTGTTGCGACAAACAAGACCATGACCTATATAAATCCAGTAGTAGTTATACCATTTTCCTTTGCATTTTGGCAAAAGTTGTTAAAAAGGCAATGAAGAATAATGGCCCTCATCCTTGGAAACAAGTCAAAGGAAGGTGTGTGCAGTATCTTTCTATGTCATGAATGTTCACTGATATTTTTGGAGAAGTGTAACTACTTATATTTTTTAAAATTAACTTGTGGTTAGTGTCTTTGTAGTTTACACATTTCAAATGTGTTCTTTAACATAGGTCAGCAAAATATAAAGCTTTTTGATCCTACCAATTTTTATCATAGTGAGAAATAAACCTAATATCCATAACTTGTAGAGGATTTGTTTCTTATTTATTTTATGAATGCTGAAGATTGAAATTTCATAAATTATGTGCAGAGATATTGGGGAATTGTTAGGTTTTCTTTTTTTTTGCCAAAATTAATTGTAATGATGTAATCTGTTGCATGCATTTTATTAAAAGTGATAAAATCTCCAAATTGTACATTGGCAGGCAATAGGTTCAATGTATAAAACTTTTGTGTTCTTTGAACCCAGCAGTTCACAAGTGTTGTTTTCCTGAATTAGAACTGACCAGAGTATAGTAGAACCAGACAACTCTCATCAGTTAACTCCAGTGTTCACATTTAGGGAGTATGCCCAGTTAACATTTCTGGTGCAGTAAAGTAAACTTTTAAACTTTTGGTCACATTAGTCTATTCTCTCTCTCTCTTTTTTTTTTTTTTTTTTTTTTGAGAGCTTTGCTTTTTTAATAGATACAATTTTTAATTGCCTTCCCTTGTTCTACTTCCTTTGCCTGTTAGCCCTGTTTTAAGCCCTCTTTGTGAAGTACACCACCATCTACCAGTTGCACAGTTAGTTTATTTGGTGGGAACTTTCTGGGAGCAGAATATTTCTTATTTTAGAGTGGGATTTCTCAAGAACCACTTAATGAATTTCTGTTTGACCCTCACAGTGAGTAATTCTTTTAAGGTTATGGTGATACATTTTAAATTTTTTATTTAAAATATACTTTTTTAAATGGTAGCTTTTTTATTAAAACTTCAATAATTACATGGCTCAAATAATAGGTTTTTCTTTTGTTCTGTTTGACGATTTGTTTTTTAATCTTAATAATTTTATGGAAGACATGATATTAAGAACTTTATTGCTGAAAGAAATCATTGGAATTTATTCAATAACAAGTCTATTTATTAGGCAAATACTGTATGTCAAGCACTATAGTGGGGATGGTAGGGGAGAGAAAGGTAATTAATAATTTTAGAAGCTTATGAGCTCTAGTATAGTTCTTTATAAATTAGGATTTAACCTCTCATGAGCATTAATCATTTCTGTCCTGAATAAACCAAGTATAGAAGTTACAAAATGTAACAATCCATAAGTAGGAATTCAAGTTGAATTGTTTTCAGTTCTAAGCCTTTATTTGATTGATGAAAGAAAAGTACATCAACTAGTATCGATGAGATCTTTTTAATGGCTAGTCTCGGACATTTGAGCACTAACAATTTTTCATTGCAGATAGGTAAAAGCAATTCTTCCAGCACCTTGAATTGTCTTAGGGTATAAGTAAAGCAAGAGCAAATCTTTGTGAGGATGGAAGGAGAAAGGGTTTAAGGAAAATTATTATTTAAAATTGTCCTGTATGATTTGCTGTATCATTGGGAAATTTGAAGGTAGGAGTATTATGTGAGTTTGTTTTCAAATTAAGAAAGTTACAAGGCAGCATCAAAATGAACAATTAGCTAAAAATTTAAAGTAATGAGACTGTCATGAGTATTGAATAAAATTTTATTTTAAAAGATGGATTTTTTGTGAATGAAACAATTTGATTAGAGCCATTTTTTATGTTTTACAGAATATATTCTAAATTTCATCAAAAAAGAATGGAAGAACTAACTGAAGTTGGTCTGCAGAACTTTTTCAACCTTTTTCTCTTGTTAGCAGCTGTTGCAGAGGTGGAAGATGTAGCAAGTCATGTTTTAGATCTCCTGAATTTCCTCAAGCCTGCATTTATATTATCTCAGAGAGCCCTCATTTGGAAGGGTCAAATGGCCTTCCTCTTGATGTATGCCCAGAAAAATCTGGACATTGGTGTTTTGGCTGAGAAATTTTCATGTGCTTTTCGGGAGAAAGCAAAGGAATTCTTGGTATCTAAGAATGATGAAATGGTACAGAGACAGACTCTTTGGACACTTCTTTCCATCTACATTGATGGTGTTCAGGAAGTATTTGAGACCAGCTATTGCTTATATCCTTCCCATGAAAAACTGCTTAATGATGGATTTAGTATGCTTCTGCGAGCTTGTCAAGAATCTGAACTCCGGACAGTATTGAGCTTTCTACAAGCTGTTCTGGCTAGAATCAGGTATGTTTTCCAGTAGTGGGTGAACTTATTGATTTGTTTTATATCATCACCTATGTTGATTTTATATTAAAGTTTCCTTTGACATACTCATGAAATCTAAATGTAGAGGGAGGAGTTAGTTTTACTGCTACATTAGCATAAATCATTAGTTTTCAAACTGTCCTTTCAAACAGTATTTCTTCAAAAGAAAGCTTATGTGCAAACACAAGTGGCAAAACTAATCTCAGAGCAGCTGTGGGGCAATCCTAGAGCCATAACTCTTAATCCTTCCTTTCTTTACTACCTCACAGAAAAGAGTAGTATTGCCCAGAGTTATGTTACTGAATTCTAAGCAATACCATGAGCTCAAATCTGAGGTGGCTTTTACTTAGCATATTCAATTTTGTGCCTATAAGGTTTTTTAGCGACATTGTACAATTAAAAAAAGTAAGTTTCTTTAAAATTTTGCTGCCGAGTTATAGCCTCAACTATATCAAAATACTTCCAGCTAAACCAGTTATTCGGAAATTAATATAAGATTATTCTAGAGTGGTCCCCCTTATCCACTGGGCATATAGTCCAAGACTCCTAGTGGATGCCTAAAACTGCAAATATGTACAAGGTTACTTCAACAAGTTTGTGAAAAAAAGAGTTAAAAAATAGTACAAATTTTTCCATGAACTGTTGAAGTACCTTCATGTATGTCATGTTTTTTTCTATATATACATAGCTATGATAAAGTTTAATTTATAAGTTAGATATGCTAGGAGATTAACAGCAATAATTAATAATAAAATAGAACAATTATAGCAATATACCGGAATAAAAGTTATGTAAATGTGGTATCTCTCTGTCTCTCTGTCTCTCTTTCTCTCAAAATATCTTATTATATTGTACTCACCTATTTTCAGGCTGCAGTTGACTGCAGGCAACTGAAACCTCAGAAAGCAAAACCATGGATGATGGTATTATTTATAACACCAATTACCTATACAAAACTTATTAATTTCAGATCCAGTAAATTATGCAGATAGATTAAATGTGTATATACACTTAGACCCAAACGTGGTAGATAAGAACAATGGTTATGACATTTATTGCCTTCAGGCCTTTTTCACATAACAGTTTTACTTTTGAAGTACACGCTCTTAAGAAGTTAGACACTTCCACTCTGCGTAGTAGTCATTGTCACTGAAAAGTTATGTAAAAGTTGCATATAGTATGATTTTATTTGAAATCGTGTCTGAAGATTCATTCATTCATTAATGAAGAGATTGCTTCCCTTCTGCTAATATTACAAAAGTAGCATCTGTTTTTCAAAGATACTAAGCTTGGCAAAATCTCCAAGTTTTGGAATTTGTTCATTTACAAATGTGTTTATTATTAACTTAGTTAATTTGCTTAATCCTGGGCTGTGTTTGTTTTCATACTCATTTACCCACAAGTTTTCACTCCTCATTATGTTTTATGTAGTTTTTATATTCATCTGCTCTCATCAGTTTAGTTTGTAAAGGTTTAGCCAGAGTTGTTGATCAGATCATTATCCCCTTCCTCCCCAATGTAAGTATATTAAAGCAAGAATCTTAAAGCACTCAAATTTTTGGATGAGTGGATAGATGGATAAGTAAATTAGAAACCAATTTCATAAGAAGATACTTTTAGTAATTCTGGTTTTTCTGCACAAACTGTTTTTAGTTTAGCAGGATTTATTAGATTTTATACTTTTCCCAAATCCCAATTTTGTTTTATTTGCTCAGTTTTTTAATAAATGGCAAGTGGCATTTATTTCCCTGTGCTTCCTGGGGATATTAGAAATTTCCACATTTGGTTTGTCTATATATATTTGTCTGAATATACAAAACACATAAGAAGGAGAGGGAGGTAGTCCAAACCATCCTGCTGATGAGGAATTGTAGTCTTCAGAAGATTTAAGGGCATGGAAATAAGAAAGGGAGAGTACAGGCATCTTGAGAAGAGGCAGTCGTGCAAAACGGCAGAATCATATCTTTCTACCTTTTCTGTTGAAGATGGATAAGTCCCTTTTAATCTTTCTTAATAATTGTATTGCTTCTTACATAGGTTTGTTTAAAACAAAGATTTATAGCCTACAAATATCTTTAATTTAATTTTTTAGTTAGAAATTCCTGGCAGTCTTTTTGTTTTTGTTAAAATTATGTTTAAATTGTAAACATTAATGTCATGGTAAAAATGGTTAAAAAAAAAAAAAGAGGTATAAGGTGACAAGTAAAATTTTCTCTCTTCAGCTTTACTTCTTCATTCTCTAGTTCAGTAGTTCTCAACTGGGGGTGTATTTTTCCCCCGGGAGGCATTTAGCAATGTCTGGGAACTTTTTGGTTGTCACAACTAGGGAGTAGAGGCCAGGAATGCTGCTAAACACCCTGTAATGCACAGGGCAGCTCCCACAACAAGGAATTATCTGGCCCAACCCTCAGCAGCGCAGAGATTGAGAAATATTTGCTCTATTTCTGCTCCTCAGAAATGGTTTCTTATAGAACCATCCAGACATTTGCCCCCATTTATATATTTAAAACACAAAACGTATGATCTTTGTTCTGCAACTTCCTTTTTTCAGTTAATTTTTCCTGGATAGTATTTCATGTTAGTACATGGACCTACTTAATTCTTTTTAATGACTATTTAGTATTTCTTATATAGTTGTACCAAACTTTATTTAACCAGTTCTTCATAATGGAAATTTATATTGTTTACCATTTTATGTCATTATAAACATTTTTATTTAACATCTTTATACATGCGTCTCTGTGTACTGTGGGAAGTATATTTGCAGGTCGGTTTCTTTTTTTTTTTTCCTCTTTTTGTCTTTTTTCGTGACTGGTAACGGGATCGCAACCCTCGGAGTTGCGCCCGCACCGCGCTCAACCAGTGAGCGGACCGGTCTCTATATGGCATCCGAACCCTCGGAGGGAGCGCCGTGGCACTCCCAAGCGCCGCACTCTACCGAGTGCACCACCGGGCCAGCCCAGCAGGTCGATTTCTAAGAATGAATTTGTGCATATCCATCTTAAATGTGGATGGATATTACCAAATTTCCTACCAAAACAAAAACATTGTACCAGTTTTTGTTCTTCCTAATAACATATGGATCACATTGTATGGAATGTATTTAGAACAAATGCATTCTAAGATAAGAAATAAAACACAGAAGTTTGTTAAAAATGTTAGTAGAAGGTTGGTAATAGGAAAATGAGACTTATTTTGAAGGTTAAGGAGGCCTTAAAAATGAAAGTACAAAGAAAGCAAAAAAACGGGATATTATTTTTTCTCTATTTCATAATCAGTCACTAACTTCTTTTCTCTTGAAGCTTCTAACCGGAACTTCTCTTGGTAATTTTTCAAAAGTAGTAACTAGAAACAATAATTTTTATATTCTTGAAAGATACACAGTTTACAAATACTGTCTTTGTTTCTTTGGTAACCCTGCTATTCCTATTTATAGATGGAAAAATGGAGACTTTTTTGTGGCTTACCTAAAACAACACTGTTAAATTTCAGAATTGGCACTCAGACTCTAATCCACTATACTACAGCTACCTTCTTATATGATCTTTTTAACAGTTTACAAGTAACCAAGTGAAAACTAACCATACCAGTGCATTTTTTATAAATTAGAGGTAATTAAATAAAGAAAATCTACAAACCTGAAAATATTACCACTACTCACATACTTTTGAGTGCTTTTACCTTTTATTTTTGTTACTAAAAAAGGGTAGTTGTTTATTGGGGGATTTTTGATTACTTTGTTTTTATAATTTTGCAACTTCCGTATTTTTTAATGAGTCAGCTGGAGAAAATGAATTGAGGTGTTGAGACCAGTTAATCACATCTTATTTATAATAATTTGTCTTTGATTTATCAGCACCATTTACCATCTAAATTTATCTTCTTGCAATAAAAACAAATTTTTGTTCTTTAAATTTAATTTAGTAGAAGTCCTTTAGCATTAAAGCCAAGGCTATTAAAGGAGTGTTGGGAAAATATTGCTTGTAAGTACCTTATAAGCTATAATGTGTCTCTGTTAATTCATGGGATCACTTTTCAGAAGTACAGAGGTAGAAATCAAGAGGGGATAATGAAGACTGTTGATAACATAAGGTGACAGTAAGTTTACATTCATATTAGGACTTTCCTGTAACTGGATCTGGATTGAGTTTGTAGTTTATTGTCCTCTGGAGAAGGGGGTGGGGGGTGTGCTATTGATCTTCAGGACTAGCCTATGACAAAAGGACATAGATGTTTATGTTGATAACATTCCTTGCACAAATGTACTTTTGGTTTTGTTTTATACTGCTCAACTATGATTGAAAACAATTGCTATAAAAGAATATCATAAATCATGTACAACTTCTATTGCCAAAATTACAGAGCAGTTTTAACAGAAGTATGAGGTCTATGTGTTAATAAGAATGATGCTGCAGTGTGAAAGTCTTTATTAATGCTGTCATATTTTAGGCACTGCGATCCTTTAAATTTCTGAAGCTTGAATAGTAATTTGCATACAGTTCTTCAATGAGACTGACTACTGTAAACAGTATAAGAGGAATTGTGACTTGGATAGTTTCATATTATCCCGTCAATTTTTAGCACTTCCAGCGCAGATACTGTCAAGACATCAGTGTTTAGGTTGGGATCTTTTGGAGAAGGACCCCAGAGATCATTCAAGATTGTATACCTTAAAAAGAAAGAAGGAAGGAAGGGAGGGAGAAGAGACAAACAAGAAAACAGTTCTGTGAGTATTTGATCACGGAGATGTGTTTCTTATTTCTTAACCTAAAATCTGGAACTTCATTGAAGATCTTTTCATACCAGTCTGTTAGGTATGCTATATACTGTTAGTGCTATTAGAAAGATCAAAACCGTTTTGGATAGTTGTTAAAAATTAAAACATACTTTTTTTTTTTTTTTTTCTTGTAAGTTAAGAACAGAGCTAAATTCTTTGAATTTAGGTTTAGGTAGGGAAGATGGATTATATAGATTGACGATATTTATTCCTAGCCGCATCCCTGACAAGGGAAAGAATGAAATACTTTACTTTAACAATTTCTTCTGTTTTCAAAGTCAGGTGGGAATAAGGTACTAGTCCTTGAATAAATGTGTGTGCAGGGTGTGTATGTGTCTGTGTATTGAACTGGGTAACAGTTTTATAACTGTATGACAGAAATTATAGGTAGAAAGGAACTAAGATCACTGATTAAAGGGAGAAGTGGCTCCCTGTAGGCTGTTAAGAAATAATAACTTCATATGCCACTTCCTGCTAACTGGAGCTGATGGCTCACCAGAGCATTCTTTATTGCTGATTAAGTAGCATTATGAAAATACTGACTTGGTTATGTTAACTAAATGCCTCTGTGTTTAAAACTTCGAATGTCAAATAGTTTTAGCAGTCATCTTTAACATTTCACATTACCTTTCTGGAACCACATTTCTATTTCTCACTTGATGTTATTTGAGGTTAATATAAAAATGGCAGTCTTTCATTTGAGGAGTTAGGTGTAGCCAAAAGCTTTTCTTTAATTATATCCATTCATGCTGCTATAGTTAAGGGTCTGTCAGCATTTCCATTATAAACCTCCATTTTCAGGATTTTATAACACAGCTATGAAAATTAGCTCTGGGCAAAAACTTGACATACAAGGCCTCATGAGATTCTCCCTCCTCCCTATCCACCTTTTTCATTTTTACTGAAGTAAGGGTGAGTGATTTCAAAATGCCTTTTGGCATCTGCAAATATCATTTGGAGTTTAAAAAGAAACAAATTTTCAGGCTTTGTACCTGTTTGTTCTACCATTTACAGGAGGTTGTGGACTTAACAATTTAAACCAAATGGATATTGATCAACTGACATCCTATTTTGTATTAAACAAGAGCCTAGTTTCAAAGAAGTCTAAAGGCAATTGAGAACTTGCCAAAAGTGCTAAATGTTGAGACTAAGAAATAGTTCACAAGGGATGATTACCTTTTTTGGAGACGCTGGCTGTTAAAGTACCTTAAAAGGTACTTTAACATCCCTATATAGGATCCAAACCCGCAGCCTGGGCGCTCCCAGCGTCGCACTCTCCCGAGTGAGCCATTTGGCTGGCCCTCGTGCTCAGTATTTTTAATGGAATGGTATCACTTATTCTAAACCAAGATTTTTATTTCTTCCTTCAGTGAGAGAACTGGGGGTTGCCTAGGTAGGATAGGAGGTAGTACAAGAGGAACTATTCTTTTGAGAGTCTGCTGTATGCCAAATAAATTACATGATATGTCAGGAAAAATAGAAAGGATACTCTTGGCAGCATGCAAGCTTTTTCTTCCTTTTGTTATTGGGTATTCTATTTAGTGTGAATGGATAACAGCTTTTAATTTTTGATAACTAGTTTACTACAAATAAATTTGAAACTGGATATGATTTTTAAAATAATCAAATGAGTTATTTTTATAGTTTCTTAATGTATCCCAGTTTGCCCAGAATGTCTGCTGTTTCATCATATTATAATTCAATGCAAATTTGGGGGCAGTGTCCTAATAATTTGGGGGGAGCTCCATGAAAAAAATACTTTACCAGTTTTTATTTGAAAAGTCAAGTAGAGATAGGTTGCTTACTAAGAGTGATCCATCTACAGTTTTGATTGCTTCAGAGAAAGCATAAGTATCTCTAAGAAAATGTAATATAGATCTTAGTATTTAAGGAATGTATAAAATATGAAATGTATAAAGAAAAAGTTTCTTTACATCATTAAATATTTCATGTATCTTTCAACTGAGTACATATCTACTATGAATTACTATTTTGACGTTATTTACTCCTTATCAGGCTTGAATTTTGCATACTGTATTTTATTACATAGTTTATAAATTCATGCAGTAATGTAAACTACTCACCACTCACCATATTAGCTTGGTAGCATTTGTTCTTTTTTTTTGTTTTTTCTTATTTTGCTGAAACATAGATTACCTACTTAATTTTTCATGTACAGGATATTTGGGTCATTTATTTAGTCTCCCAACTAGATCTGCTATATAGTTATGAGTTCTCTGTGCATAAGTACAAAGCTGTTCATTAAAAATGTTATAAGGGAAAACTTCTGTGTCCAAATCTTGACTTTTTTATTGGTAAAATAAAGATAATAGCACCTACCTCACTGGGTTATTTTGAATATTAAATGCAATAATAAATATACAGTGGTTATAGCACAGTACCTGGCATATTAGTAAGTGTTCAATAAATGTTAGATAATGCTATCATTATTATAACTATTATTTTCAAAAGAACCCATACTATAATCATTTCTTTGTAGTACACTTTATACCTGGCAACTTCGATGGATTTGTGTGTGTTTGGGTGCATGTGTATGTTGACTTATCTTGGATGGTTCTTAACCCATTTTTAATATAGTATCTCTAGTAGTGGCTATTCAGTAGATTTTTATTTATTTATTTATTTATTTTGAGTGTGTAATGAATCAGATTCTTTAAAAACAAAGTCAGGATTGCAGGGAGCGTGAATATTGCCTCACTGTAATAGACCTGTTGGAAACTTTAATTCTGTGTTACTAAGAGCTGCTGTAGAAAAAGAAAAATAATTTTTTAAGGTAGAAATGTGACATGTATATATACCCTTCCTTTCTCTTTATATCCAGTTGGTGTTTTATTTATTTATTTATTTATTTATTTATTTGTATGTTTTTGGCAGATCCCTTTTATTATTCCTCTTTTATTCTCACAGCTGCCATTACCTCTGTTTTTCAAACATTAATAATGCTTGCCTAATCTCCCTGCCACAGTGCCTTCCCTCAGACCATCTATTTTTTTCAGCAGTATTATTAAGATATAATTCACATACCATGCAATTCACTGGTTTTTAGTATATTCACAGAGTTGTGTAACAATCACCATAAAAGAAACCCTATACCCATTAGCAGTCACTCCTCATTTTCCCCCACCTGACACCGCATCCCTAGTAACCATTGATCTACTTTCTGTTTCTATAGACTTGCCTATTCTTCACCTTCCACGTAAATGGAATCATACAATATGTCATCTTTTGTGACTAGCTTTAACTTAGAATAATGTTTTCAAGGTTCACATGGTTCACAGTTGAACCATGTGTCAGTACTTTATTTCTTTGTATTGCCAAATAATATTGTATTGCTATACTACATTTTATTTATCCACTCATCAATAGATGGACATTTGGGTTGTTTCCACTTTTTGGCTCTGATGAGTAATGTTACCGTGGACTTTCGTGTGGACATATATTTTCACTTTTCTTGGGTGTAAAACTGGGAGTGGAATTGCTGTGTCATATGATAAATGTTTAACCTTTTGAGGAAATGCTAAACTGTATTCAAGAGGCTGCACCATTTTACATTCCCACCTGTAGCATATGAGGGTTGCAATTTTCCCACATCCTCACCAATTCTTGTTGCTGAATGTCTTTTTGATTGTAGTGAGTGATCCTAGTGGGTATGAGGTGGTATCTCATTGTGGTTTTGATTTGCGTTTCTCTGGTGGCTGATCATGTTGGGCATTTTTTTATATGCTTATTTACCATTATGTTGTCTTTGGAGAGATATCTATTCAGATCTTTTTCCCATATTTTCCTGTCAAAACCAGTTGAGGGTTCAGGCCAGAGAATGGCCAAGATAGTAGAGCTGGATCTGAGAACTGAATAAAGCTGATGCCATGAAAGCCACTGTTTAGAAAAGGGTTGAATCCAGGGAATAAAAGTAATTGCCAAAACCATAAGTCAGAAAAGGTCAGTGCTGGTCATAGTAGGCATAGTTAGGTGGGGTGGCAGAATACAGAAAATTTTTTTTAAAAAACTATGTAGAGGGATATGGTGGGGGGAACAGAAAGGTGGTTTCAGAAGATAGTAATGAGTAGGTGAGAGCTGGAGATGGGATCAGTAGCATCATATATGGGAGGAGTCAGTATTCCAGGCAGTAGACTTCTCTGTACAGCAAATTGTGCTTTTTGCCTTTTATTCTTAAGGAACCTCTGGTGGTGCCTGATAGTTGCTACTGTTAGAGTAGAATATAAAAAGCAGTGGCTTTAGGTCAGTAAACCTGAGTTCAAATCACCTCTCCTCCACTTACCAACTGTGCTGTCTTAGGAAGTTACTTTACTTTTTCTAAGTTTCAGCTGCATCTTTTAAAAATAATACCCACCTCATAGGATTTCTGTAAACATCTGCGTAGATTTCTGCTGTGCGATAGTGTGGCCACTACGTGTGTTTGACAGTTTAAATTAAGGAATATAAAATTAAAAATTCAACTCCTCCATTACGCTAGCTGCATATAAAGTCCTCAATATAGCTACACCTAATTAGTGGCTACAGTAGTGGATAGCAGAAAGATCGTTTAGACAGCACTGACTTAGATGCTCAGTGCTTTCAGTACATGTTGGTTTTGTTTATCTTTTCTTCATTTTTATGTGAACAGTATTATCCTTCATTCCAAGCTTCTCTGAAATGTATATTTGTCCATATGTCTTCAGTCTTGAATAATCTCTATTTCCTTTAAATTATCTTAACACTTTTGAATGCTCTAATGTCTTTTATTGCTTTCTACTTTGTGTCATAAATATTTTCTACAGTGGTAACATATCCATGCAAAAATTATTCAACAAATTGAGCTAATATTTTGGAGTGTCTACTATAATAACAGGCATTATTAGAGGTATTGGGATACATTAGAGAACCAATCAAATGAAGCATATGTGGGGTGCACTTAAGTATTTATTACATGAAAGAGACTATGAAAATAGAAAGGAGAAAGAAACTTAGGTGAGTGTTTATTCGAATTAACCACCTTTTTTTTCACCATTTTATATTTTACTATTTCAGTTAAAAGCATTACTTGATAAATGGTTTATACTTGTTCCTAAATTTGCTAATTTCCACATGAAAGCAGACAGCAGTATCTGTATACTCAGGATATGGATTTAATGCATAACCTGAATTTTATCTGTATTTATGCCTTCTAAATACCTTGGGCAGAAGGGACCTCTAGAAGATGACAGGTTCATTCTCTCAATTTAATTGAAAGACTTTTGTGTTATTGAAAAAATAAAACTCTGTGTTTACTCTAACTGAATGTTTTTGGACCATTTTTATTATTTTATTTTTCCAACTCAGTAATTATCATCAAACTATTCTTGCACTGAAATATGGAAACAGGTAGAACAAGTGGGCTTCTGAGTTTCTACCTTGCTTTTGAGAGATTTGAGAACCTCTCTGCCCAGGCTGGGTCTGCAGGAACACTCTGAAACTAAAAGTAGAGATTGTCTATATTAGGATTGTATTGGAAGCAAGGTATTTGGAAGAGGGAATAGAGAAAATGGAGTGAAGGAAATAATCAGTAAAATAAGATAAATTCACAGAACGGAAGATTCCATATTGAAAGGGCCCATTAAGTGACCCCGGCACAATATAAGAAAATAGACTCACAGCACAGCCCATCTGTGTGAAATTCAACATACTGGGTACAAAGAAAAGATGCCAAAGCTTCCATGAACTTTCACATCCTTCTTAGTCTTTTATTTTCTGTATTTGCTGTGCCCCTGGTCATGAAATCTTCAGTTATAATCTAAGTCAGATATAATTTTTTTTTCTGTTGACTATTTTTTTAATTCAAAATATTCTGACATTTATTTGTACATATTTGTGGGATACAGTATGTTGTTTCAATACATGCATATACAGCACCGTGATTCGCTTAGGGTACATAGCAAAATTTTGTATGCATTAGTCCACCACTTCTTCTCCCCCTTAGACCCCCTCCCCTTCCGGCCTCTAATAACCATTCTACTCTCTACTTATATGAGAACTACTTTTTTTTTTAGATTCCACATATGGTATTTGTCTTTTTGTACGTGGCTTATTTCTCTTAACATGATGGTTTCCAGTTTCATCCATGTTGCTGCAAATGATAGGACATTTTTTTAGTAGCCAGGTAGTATTCTATTGTGTATATACACCACAGTTTTTTTATTTATTCATCCATTGATGGATATTTAGTTGATTCCATCTCTTGACTTTGTGAATAGTGCTGCAGTTAACATTAGAATCCAGGTGTCTTTTTGATATATTGATTTCATTTCCTTTGGGTTTATACCCAGTAGTTGGGTTTATACCCATAGGGTAGATCTATTTTTAGTTCTCTGAGGAATCTCCATACTGTTTTCCACAGTGGCTGTACCAGTTTGCACTCCCACTGGCCATGAAGGAGGTTTCCTTTTTTCTCCACATACTTGTCAGCATTTGTTCTTTTTTGTCAATTCTAATATTTAACCCCAATTGCTAATGATTATAAAATTAAAGTAGGAGGTGAATAAAGCTTATATTAGATTTTTTTTTCAAGATTACTCCTACTTTCAAGAAGTAAATGAATGAAGCTTTATGATTTCTTTTCTGATTCATAATCGTTACCAAAACCTGGTATATGAACTTACCAAGAACCTGATTTTTCTGGGATGAAGTCCAGAAAATTCACCTTTAATGATTACACAGTAAAAAGAGGGAAGTTAAGAGTGGAGAAAGAATACTCTAACAACGTGGGATGAAGAACATTGGATAAAAGGACAAGGACAAAAGAAATATACTCTGTAAAGAAAATATTTCATTCCTTTGAAAGTGGATCAGATCAGTTGTTTAGGGAATAGAAGTGCCATGGTTATAATATGTATCAATATCAAGCACCGGATTATTTCTCTTTAGTAAATGGTAGTAAATCAAAAGATGTTGGGGTGAGGTGAAAGCTACTTTCCCCAATCTTATTTGTGTGACTGTGGTTTCTTTTCTGAACCCCATGGTTCACTATAGGTATTTAGACCACCCAGATCTTGGAAGCTTTAGATGAAATTCAGCAGTGAGTTTGTAGGAAGACATCTCTACTGTGCTTTTTCATGGCACCACACAGTGCTGTTTCTTAAACCAAAGACACGTTGTCACAGTAAATATATTGAAGACTGGTAAATCCCATCTGTGACAGGTGTGCTAAAGTTAACTCTTCCCCAACTATGAAATAAGTGAAAATACCTGAAATTGTGACTTCAGAAAGAGCTAGCCTGAAGAAACTCAGTGAGATAAACTGGCATTGTAGCATTTAGTTATAAAAGAGAAGTACTCAGAAGCAGCAAGTAAAATTAAAGCATTTATGTCCAATAAGTATCATATAATAACTATCAGACATATTGTTTTAATGATGTGATATGTCAGTGAGAGAAGGAAACCAATCTCTTAATTATCCCCATAATTAGTTACTTTGGGGTTAATAAAAACCTCAGAAGGCACTATAAATTGTGGGAAAAGTAGATTCATTTTGGTTTAGAAATATTCCCAGTTATCTTTACCGTCTTCTGGTTATTACCATAAAGCTATATTTTTTAAGGTGTGTTATATAGAAAACATCAGAGTGCATTTTTATTTTACAATATAAATTTACTTTTGCCCCCACATTGCCTATAAGGAACAGTTCCTTACCTTTCTTCATCTGCCTTGTGGAGAAGGATGAGTAATTGTTCTGTTTCAAATTTTATTTATTTATATTTTAACAAAATTGAGAACGAACGAGTGAAACTAGCATTTGAAACTCTTAATTTCAATTGTTTCTTCTTTACCTTACAAGATATATATTTTTCTCTCTTTAGGATATCTCTTGTCAGATTTAAGGCTTATTTAAAATGAAAAGAAAGCTGGAGCAATTTTCTTTATTCCGTTTCAGTCTCCTAAGGCCTATTTCCCCCTGGTGAGCTCATAGCAACAGGGGGGTTTAAGGGAATTCAGCTTTCTGCAAATTAATGTCTCACATCATGAAAATTCAGGACTTTTTTTTTTTTATCTTGAAAAGTAATACAGTGAGTGCGAGTATTATTTCTTGCCAGCGGGTGGAAGATGAATGATTTTGTCACAGTTTTACTGCTTGATGAGCAGTGTCCTGAGGGTCAGGCTTAAGTCTGTGTCACTATGCTGCTCATTACTCTTGAGCTAAATAAGGGCTGATTGGATCTAAATTGCCTAGCACATGGGCCACAGATGAGCTCAGTGAGCAGGGGATGACCTGCTATTCAGTCTGGGAGTAACCCCGGTGTGCAAATGCAGCATTAGAACACCGTGGGAGAATGAGAGGCTACCGGCTGCTGCCAGCAAAAGAAATCGAAATGTAAAAACTCTTTGATGCTGTGATGTTAGAATTTGAAATGTAGGAAGTGACAGGTTGATGGTACTTATCAGCTTTGGCTGGATTAGAGAACAGTGTCATCTTGCTTATATAATGACAGAAGAATGAAGCCAGCAGCTAACTACTGTGCAGAGTAGAGCTGCTGCTGTTGCCACAGCCAGTCGTTGCTGCCTCCTACTGGTGGTTTTCCTGGAAACCAGTAAAATATAATGAAGAAAAAAGCCTCCTCTATTGGTTTCCAGGAATCTGGGGCTCTTTGGCAGTGAAAAGCTGCTAGTGGAAGAATTCAAGAAAAAAAAGGAGGGGGAGGTGGATTTTACAGGGCATCCTTAATAGTAAATTGGGTAAAAAACATTTATTGGGAAATTGGTTGTTCCATGTATGTGCACCCAGGTTTAATCTTTTTATAAAGTGAAACTACCTAGGGCAAGAAACCCCCGTGTACCTTCCTGGAATAGTATTCTTTCAGCGGGCCTCAACTGGGTTGGTTGATTTCTCAACTGGGTATTTTTATCAATAACAACACTTTACTAACAACTAATCTTCAAAATCTAACAGACTTCCAACCACAGTATTAGCAGTTTGAAAGGCACTTGATAAAAATACAAAGTAAAAAACGCCCATGATTGTATAGCTTATGCTGCATAAATCTCTCTTTTAGGGAGGGGGTGGGATGGAGGGAAAGTGTTTCTTCAAGTCAGCTGGTTTGAAAAAACAAAAACCAGCAAAATCCTATGATACAAGATCTCCGTTTTATTTTACTACTAACAGTTGTAATTTTGTAAGAAATTAGTATTGGGTCATTATTATATGTTTGTGGGGTTAAAGGCAGGAAATGTAGATGTGTTAAAAAATGTTACTCACTTTGCTGAAAGAACTATTGGTACTTTGTTATACCCTTCCATACTTTTCCTGTTTGTGTACATTTTTTTAAACCAAAAATGGGATTAAATGCTATTTAGTGGCCTGCTTTTTCACTTGTTATATCATCAACAGCTTTCCATATCAATGACATCTACATTATTTTCGGTGTTTTCATAATATTCCATTGTGTGGATATACCATAGTTTATTTGACCATTTCTTATTTGTGAAAACTTATGCTATTTTGAATTTTTAACCATGAGATACAAGGCTGTGGTGAATGTGCTTATGTGTGCCTTGGCAGGGCTTTTGGATATTGTACAAATTGTGTGCTGTACAACTCCAAGAGTACCATTCACAACATTATAAATGAGGCTTTGATCTTCACAGACTTGTTTCATTTACGTGGAAGGTAATTTTTAAATGCTTTGATTTTAATTATAAAACCTTAGATGTAATTCTAAAAAATGGGAGCTGAATTACATTCAAAGTTTCTACATATTCACATACACATACGTAATTACATACATCCTACAGAAGCAAATTTTTAACTAGTAAAAAACCTTTGACTAGAAACAATTTTTTTAGAAAATTTCCCGTTTTTTATTTATTTATTTTTTCCTTTTTGTCTTTTTTCGTGTCCGGTAACGGATCGCAACCCTCAGTGTCGCGCCCGTACCGGACCGGGACCGGCAACGGGATCGCAAACCTCGGTGCTGCACCCGCACCTCGCTCAGCCAGTGAGCGGGAACCAGTCTGTATGTGGGATCCGAACCCTCGGCGGGAGCGCCACCATGCTCCCAAGCGGCGCACTGTAGCAGTGCGCCACCAGGCCGGCCTGAAAATTTCCTGTTTTTTAGAACAGAACTATAGTTCTATATGTTGAAAGCATAGAGATAGGAAGCTTCTAGAGTCTCTTGAAATTGTAAGTAAAAGGATTAATACATTTTTATTTCCTAGAATTAAATTTTTTTTCTGTACTTGTCAGTGTAGATGCTCTATTTCCTTTAAGACTTTTTTAATATTAATATTAAATATAAAAGAAAGTTTTTAGTACAATTTCTGAAGCACTTGAAGGCTGTAGAGAGAGTTGTTAATGCCTCTCTGTTACATTTTTATATTTTCAGAATTTATGTCTTACAAAGAATGTAAATAATACAGAATTTTATGTAGTAGAAAATGAAAGTCATTCTCCTTTTAAAGACTCTCTCCCACAAAGGAAACCACTATTAACACTTTGGAGAATATTTTTCCTAGCCATTGTTGCTTCTCCTTTTATCCACACTGCCTCCTCCTCCATCTCCTTTATTTCAAGGGAGAGGACGGAAACAAAAATGGGATTATACTAAAGAAATTTCTACAATTTCATTTTTCTCATTGAAGAAGATATCAGAGACATGTGTCTACACATACACACACACACACACAAATTGTTTAATTTGCACAATTTGTATCTCATTGTATAAATAAACTATCATTTATTTAAGCCAGTGAGCACTGAGGAACTATATATTATTTTAAGTTGGCTTGACCTTGTACCTGTCAGATTTTCCAAGATCCTAGTTGCTTGAAAATTTGGGTTGCTTGGCTTATTTAACCAGGATATTAACTGTAGTTCAATTTTGTGAGTTATTAATAGATCCAGTGTGAAAACCAGTGGAGCAAATTTCCACTTCAGTCATTCGATACATGTGAATTGTACATGGAAGCCTTTTGCTTATGGTAAAAAATAATATTACTGTATTTTTCAAAAGGTTGCAAATATGACTTTAAATTCTGACTCTGCCATCTTCTTTCTCTAATCTTCGGCAAGCCATGTAACTTCTTTGAAACTTAATTTTTCTAATCTGTAAAATGTGTGTAATAATACATATTGAAGAGCTGGTTTTAAGAATAAAGGAGGTAATACATGTTGAGTGTTGAGTACCTAGTGATGATTGCTTTTGGTATCATTACTATTTGTCCACTGGTTTCAGAGAAGTGAGATGAAAGAATGTATAGCTGCTCCTCAATTTATGATGGGGTTATGTCCCAATAAACCCATTTTAAGTTGAAAATATCATTAAGTTGAAAATGCATTTAATATCCCAAACCTACCCAAACATCATAGCTAAGCTTAGCCTAGCCTACCTTAAATCTGTTCAGAATACTTACATTATCTTACAGTTGGGCAAAATCATCTAACACAAAGTCTGTTTTATAATAAAATGTTGAATATCTCATGTAGTTTATTGAATATTGAGCATTAGATTGAAATTACAATAGTTTCAACCATTGTAAAGTCGAAAAATCATAAGTCAAACCATTGTTAAGTCAGGGACTGTCTGTATATCACAAGTAAATTTAAGATGTAGAGTTTCCTACTCTTAAGATTTTTTAAGGCTCTATTCTGATTCAGTTCAAGGATATTCCATGAAAAAAAATACTATTTATGCCTTAAGTAAATGCTTAAATTACTTTTTTGATCATATATCTCCCCTTTTATTTTTATTGTGGCTTAGGAAAGAATCATGTATTATTTTTGTGCTTATGCATGAAACAGAAACGACTGTTTTTCAGTCAACGCGCTTCTGTTGAGTGCCCATCAAGTACCTGCTATGGTGGACTTTGTGTGTTGAAGAAAACAGAGCATAAAACCATTTCACTGCTCTCAAGTGAACCACAGTGTAGTGAAGCAGACATATAAACAAATAAATGAACCACACTGTGACCGGTAGGACAATAGACAAATGTTGAAGAGACTCTTCTTAAAACTCTTCTACATCACCTACAGAATTTTCTCTGAGATTTCCCTATACAAAATAAAGCATGTGATTATATGGCAATAAGTCATATTATACCACATAGCTGAGAGGTGGCAGATATTAGAAGAGAGGTATTACAAGTCTTTAGAAGCTTGTGCTTATTTAATAGCAGTTCACCAAGTTTTTAAAGTTTTTTTTGACAGCTTTCATACGTTCCATTAATAATAAAAGTTATGAACTCAGCTACTTGCACACATATGTAAGGTCTTTTAAGGAATTGTTATTGCAGCACTGTCATTGATATACTTTTCCACATTTCTTTCTTCTGAATCTATTTGTTTTTCTCCTATTGCTGTTCTCTGACACCTTGATGGTTTTTGTTTTGCTTTTTTACTTTTTCCTATATGTTGTAAATTCTTGCTCTTTTGAGGATAGCAAACTTTGGTATTTTGTGAAAAAATAGAATCTAAAAATAATATCATATTTATTTGTGCATTTTAAAAAGTTTATATAAATGCTCTTATTGCCAGGGATGCTACATACAGCTATGCAACTTGCTTTTTTCTCTTGAGCTATACTACCAGAGGTTGTGTACATCAGGGAAATGAAAGATTAAGCCAAGAACAAGAAATATTTGGGGTTCAGGAATTGCAGGATCCAGAACAGACAAATGAAGGGACAGGAAGATATTTGTGTCTCTGGCCCATGCAACCACCACTCTAGGTTGAAATAGAATGATGATAAGCTATAGGAGGAAGACCTCCAAGAAAAAGCAAGAAAGAAAAACATTTTTTATTTCTAGTTTCAGAGAGTGAAGCTATTTCATTATAAAATGCTTCTGCTTTGAAAAGCCTATAACCCAGAAGGGAAATTGTTCTGATGACCCCTCACTAAGTAACCTATTTTGTCTTTTAATATTAATTTACTACAGCAAATTGTATATTAAATACTTTAACCTTATCACATTGTGTGTTTCAAATATATTGACCCTGTTTGAAATTTCCGTTTTGTGTTTCTTTCCAGATGTATAAAAGTTTTAAGGGCTCTGTGTATATGAATGTCATAGTCTTAAAAAACATTATACACATACACATATATAAACAGTTAAGGGTTTTTATCTTTGGATTTTTAAAGTAGAATTCTAATGTAATTTAGCAAATGTTTCTTGAATACTTTGCATCTCAGAACTGTGCTTGTAAGTGTTCTGATATACATGAAAATGTTTACTGCATTTGTAGAGCTTATGGTGTAGTAAAAAGCAACTATTTAATGCCTCCAAGAAGTTTTTGTGTTTTCATCATCATTCTTTTCTAAATTCTGAAAAGGTTGGACCATTAGTATGAACCAATATTTGGAATTTCTTACATTCCGAAGACCACTCATATAAAATGGTAGGTGGTCTCCGGATTATAAGAAACTCCTTACATTGGGTAGAACTAATGGCCCAGCTATTTCAGAATTATATTACAGTGGAAGTTTAGTGACAAAATGTAACCATGATATCCTTGACTTCCAAAAAGGCAAGTGTATTTTGCCTGTTTTTAGAAATTAAACACAGATTATTTTTTTATTATTTCCATATGGACTGATTAGTCATGTCTTGTTTTTTGGTATGCTAGTCTGAATTTATCATCTAGAATAGTACTAGTAGGCACCAGTTCATTCATGATACAATGAAACTTATATCATTTAAGTATATAAACTCGTTTAAATGTTGGGCAGATGGATATATTTATTCCTATTGGAATAATGATTGAGGGGAAGAAGTCAGGTTAAATTTTCATATACATATATATATTCTTTCTCTTACTATTTTTTTATGCATTTATTTTAAAATTACTGAAGTTAGAAAGTCCTTTACTGACCCTTTTGTTTCTTTCAGTTCTTCTATTTATGTTTTATACAAAGGTTCAAAGTGAAGGAAATAGGTTAAAATGGCTACCTATTCATATTCACCTATGGTCTTGCATATTCAATGCTTCCTATATCTCCTCAAATATTTATTAGTATAGTGTTTACATTTATTTTAGGAGAGAGACTACTGGTTTAAGGATAAATTAAATTTATATGAAGAAGTAAATTGAGGTGGGATGTAAAGTAATAGAAAGATCCTTTTGTACCTGATTCAACCCTAATTCTTTGCGACCTCAGGCCAGTCCCCATATTTCAGTTCTTTCATCTGAAGGATAAAGGATTAGATTATATTGCTTCAGTGTTTCTAATTATATTAATTATATATTTAATTATATTTTTAATATTAATGCTTTAATATTTTTAAGTAAATTTGCTTTTCTTTTAAAGTGGATATATGAAATGGAAATATGACTTACATTGCCAGCATAATTAAACTAAATTTTGCTCAGTGAGCTTTGTTTTGTCCATTTATATAGAGCTGTTTTCCCATTTGATGTAACATGCATAAAATAAAAATACAAAAAATAATGACATGGAGGAAATACTTTTCTTAAGCACCAACTTAGGGTGCTATAGATATTATCAAATATTTTTACTTTACCCAGTAGTTAGTAATTTTTAGTTATGCATTAGATAAATAATTCAGGCAGGAAATATTGAGATGACTTCTTTATAAAAAATTTTTTTTTTTTTTTTTTTTTTTTTTTTTTTTAGATAGAGACATAATAACTGTCCTAGTGCATTGCTAAACATCATATTTGCTTAGTGCCTTTTGTATCAGGGACTTCAGGCAATTTGAGTTCTCATTTTCCCTTGCTTATATGGGGGGAGGAGATGTAAAGACAATTACAAGTAAATTGTAACTAAATAGGTTTGGGTGGGTGAAAGGTAGAAGAGGCAAGCAAATATTTCGTGGATGCTTTGTATGGACTTGTTCTCTTACCTGGTGCTAGGACATGAGAGAGGCACCTGATATTCTCTAGTTGGAGATACGTGATAACATACACAATATTAAAAAGTATTAGTGGGATACTAATAGTAATTCAGTAATGCTTATTGAGCTCTACTAGTACAAGATACTTATTGGTTTGTGTGCAAAAATAAAGATTAGATTCTGTTCCTAGGAAATTTATTTTTTAGTGAATAATACATGTATATAACTAAGGTAGTAAAAAGTGAAAATTAGTAAGTAATGAACACTATGAGATTTTGGGGGATTCATCTGTAGGAGTAAGAAGGAAAAGAGAGGTTTAGGAAAGATATTTTTGAAATAGCATTTGAACTGAGTATTGAAGAAGTAGTAGAATTTATATTTTTGATAAGGAAGAAGAGGGATAAGGAAGGCCTCTTGAAAGAGGTGGGACATAAGAATGGCAGTTATATAACTTGAGGAAGGGAAGGGAGAAAAAAAAAGCTACAACAGGAGATCCACCTAGAACCTGGAAGTTGGGATGGGTTAAATGTATTTTTGGAAGTGTTGAAGAAAGTAGTCGGATGAATGCGGAAGATACATGGCTTTAGTAGAAAGATGACACCAGATTATGAAGGGCTTTGACATGAGGGCAAGAGTGTAAGACTTGAGTGAGGAGGAAACCAAAAAGACTATAGATTTTAAGTAGAGGGACAGCATGATGAGAGCAGTTCCTTATACCCACGGTGTGCACCTCTTCCCGCCTCTGAATCATAAGCTCCTTGAGAGAAAGACCATACCTGTTCCTTTCATCTTAATCCCCCTGCCTGAAATATTCTTTAATCTCTTCTCTGCCTGGAAAGCATATTTCCTTTCCTGTGTAGTGAAATATACAGTTTCCTCTGTGATGGACTTTCAGGCCCCCCAGGGAGGACATGTGTCTTCCTCCCTTATGCACCCTTTTCGTATTTGTATCACCCAGAACATTGACCACTTGAAATGCCATCTGTCTTTGTCTATCTCATTCACTAGACTGATACTTTTGGAGGGCAGGGAGTTTGTCTTATTCATGTTTATATCTTCAGCACCTAGATATCCCATTAAAGTACATGACATACAGTAAGTTTGCTGAGTGAATGAATGATAATTATATAGATGTTTCTGGTAGTAATATGTGTGATGAATTGAATGGGAACTTCAGCAATGAAACTAGGTAGGAAACCATTGTGGTAATAAAGGCTAAAAATACAAAAATATATTCAAACATGGCGAAGTAATTTTTAAAAATACAAAAAGGTAGGAGAGAGCATTAGTTTTGAAGTCATGACTAGGACTGAGTGATAAAGAGAATAAATAAAGTGATCTGATGACCCAGGCTGGTGCTATATAGCCAGGCAATAAATAATATTTAAGCAAAAATTTGAACAATTATGGAAACTTTAGGAATTGTGACTTAGACTGACCTAATCTCTTATGCTTAAAATACATTCTTACTTTTGTTTAGCTACTGATAAAATATTTTGCTGCTCCTTTGGTCTAGGATTTCTCTCATTGGTGTTCTAAACCTCAATACCGTAAGGATGTCAAAACACTTTAATATCATGTCATTCTATCTGCTATTTTAGCCATACCAAATATACAGGTTGGTAATTTTCAATGATTTTCACATACCCTCACACTTATTTTCCTTATGTAATGATGTTATGCAATTTTGGAGGGGATAGTCCAAATATAAGACATACCTCTTCATTTTGGTACTCCTTCAGCCAGCTATGTATGTATCTGTTGTCTCTTCAATAAGGGAAGGTCCTGTTTATTTCTGAGCAGGGTTAATTAAGCCTTATGGCAGTTCTTGATATATAGAGATCTGACTGAGAATCTGCCTGTGACTGGAAAACTCTAATGTGACCACTGCATTACCCCTAACCAGAGAGAGGGGATAGCCTCAAGTGAGCCCTTCTTTATGGCTTCTGGGAGTTCCCTTTTGAAATGGGGTGATAGCCTTTAACAGATGGTTACATTTGTGTGATAATTTATTTTTCACAGTTAATATTTTTCTTCCTAAAAGCAGACAGTTGTAATGATACTATGTTTTCAGGCCAGAAATGCACCTTAATTCCTGTACATTTAAGTATAACACATGGCATTAGGCCAGAGACTTCTGCTCCCTATTTCTTATACAAACATAATTGTTCAGTGGAGCGCTTGACACCTTCAGTATTCCTCTCTGATTTCAGGAGTGATATGTTTCCAAAGCATACTAATCAGAAGCAAACTTGATATAATCGTTTGCTCTGATATAATTTACTTACAACTCTGGAAAATTCAATTATGAAAAATGAGTGGAAAACTTTTTTCTCATCTTTTTAAAGGAGTTTACCACAAGTTTTATTACCTCTATGTTTAAAATAGAGTTCCCACAGACATTTCATTTTTTGACTCTAGCTTAAGGATTTCACTGCTTGGGATTTCACTGTATTATATTTTTTAAAAACTGTTTAAAAAATTATAATTTTGAAGAAATTGTATGGCTTATTTTGGCTTTTACTTGTCTTTAGGTTAGCATTAGGTTATTTTCTTTTGGGGTTAATGATGAGAAAGAAAGAGCTCCAAGAGAATATTAGCAGTTTAAAGCCTTTAAATTGCCATCATGCTAAATCTTTAAAAACAGTAATTCTAGATAACATTTATTCCACCTAAAATCTAAAAGTTAGATGGTACCTAGATTTATGCCACCTCTGTACTGAGTAGTTTTGTGTGGTTCTGATAATCGGCGTTTAGTCATCTTTTTAAAAAATATTTATGTCATACTGAAAAATTTCATTTTGTCTTTCCCCCACCCCTTTCACAAAAGCATTCAAATGTTTCATTTTCTTTTAAGACAAATCAGAAATAAGGCACTTAGGGTTTTTCTTTTTAAGAAAAAGGAAAAGCTTTTTTTCCCTTTTCAAAGTGTACTTTTGATAGGTATATGGTTTGACTGTTTTGACAAAAATTATGATAGATGCAAGCTCCATTGAATTTCTTTGTCTTCTATAAGATACAAATATAAGGACATAAAACAGAATTTTATTTTATTATAGTTCACAGTAAAAACTGTGTTAATATCGTGCCTATATTTAAGCTTTTTAATTTTTAAAAAATTTAAGTCCTCTTTGGAGGATGGGAAGTGTACGAAATGTTTTTCTTTCATTTGACTGAAAGTCTAGTGTATGTGTACATGCTAGGTTAGGAAAGATCAATTCTGAAAACTCTCCAGCAATCTTTTTTTTTTTTCTTTTAAATATGTACTATAAATTGTGCTTCTAGAAAAGTGGGGAGACTGTGGAAAAGGAAAGTAGAGGAATTAAAAGTCATTCCAATAAAATGGTTTAATTTATGCCTCTGCAGTTAAGCAGTGCTCCTGGTTAACAGAAATACCCTTCAGCTACACAGGATTTTGGAGGGTTGGAGGGCACTCATTTGCACATAAATAGCCATTAACTGATAAATTCCCAGAGGTCTCCTGTTGCATGTTAGTGGTTCTGACCTACTTAGCTAGCTTAAATTTGTTTTACAGAATTATTATAATTCTATCCTTGGTACTTAAACTTTGTGATTAATGCATGCCTCACAATACAATTAAAGTGTAATTACATAGTTTTGCAGTTGCCTATCGTCGTGTTTTTATTTCAAAGATCTGGATTTTGCAAATATTAGAAAAGTTAAGGTTTTGATATTTATCACTTTTGCTATTATTATGTGATTATATTAAATGAGACCCTTTTATGTCTGAAGAATGCATTGGAGAGGAGGTGAATCATTAGATGTAGTATTTGTTAGCCTGGAAATGATTGGACCGGTTAATGTGTGGTCACTTTGGTATGCTGTCTCAGGTGCATTCTTGCTTACATTTTTCAAGTATTTCTGAACTGCAGTGGAATCTTCACACCATTCACACAGAAGCAGTATTGGGATAAATGTTAGGAGGCAGTAGGGAAACACTGGAGTGAAACTCAGGAGATCTGAATTCTGGTGCTGACACTTGCTGCTTAGCTATGCAGAACAACTCATGTTCCTGAAGTTTCACTTCCTCATGTATTGAGTGAGTTTGGACAAAAAATGGTTGGCAGACTAAGGCACTGCTGGCCAAATCGGGCCTATTGCCTGTTTTTGTACAGCCCTGGAGCTTGAAGGTTTTTTTTACATTTTTAAAGGTTTGTAAAACAAAAACGAAGAATACGAGACACTGTATTTGGCTCTCAAAGCCTAAATATTTATTAAAAATTTACCAGCTCCCTGAATAGATGTTCCCTATGGCTTCTCTCAAATATCGACATTCAGCATTAAATTGTAGTTGATTATTTTTAAATACTGATGTTTTATAGCCCTGCACATCTGCTTTGGGTTTCACTTCTTTCATGTTTACTAGTTAGAGTGATCTATGATGCGACAACCAATACTTGCCTCTTCTGTGCCCATTATACGCATCCAGTTAGTATTCTCTTAAATCTGGGAGTGGTGATTGCTTTCTAAAGCTTTATAACTTGAAATTTAGGTTTCTATTAAGGGAAGTTCCCAGTAAGATGAGATACTACGATGTCAGTTTTATTGGGAACAGGGGGACGGATGAAATGCGTGGCTTATTTTGAAGTACTTGACACTGTCAGTTTGGAGCACTTTAAAAATTGTATTCTGTTTTATGAAAAAATTACAAATAAATATTAAAATGTATTCTCTAATGGACTGCAGAAACCTTTTCTTTTTTTTTTCTTTTCCTTTTTGTCTTTTTTCGTGTCCGGCAACGGATCGCAACCCTCAGTGTCGCGCCCGTACTGGACCGGGACCGGCAACGGGATCGCAACCCTCGGTGTTCCTCCCTCCCCTCGCTCAGCCAGTGAGCGGGAACCGGTCTGTATGTGGGATCCGAACCCTGGCGGGAGTGCCGCCGCGCTCCCAAGCGGCGCACTGTAGCAGTGCGCCACCGGGCAGTCCCCTGCAGAAACCTTTTCTTTTTTTTTTCTTTTCCTTTTTGTCTTTTTTCGTGTCCGGCAACGGATCGCAACCCTCAGTGTCGCGCCCGTACTGGACCGGGACCGGCAACGGGATCGCAACCCTCA